>NW_020664544.1:9596618-9620501 GCF_002925995.2 Terrapene triunguis
TCCCAAGTTTGGGAAACACTGCCATACCCCATTCCTAATGCCGTGAGCCAGCCAGTCCTTGGAAGAAGAGTGTGTTTGATTGGCGAGGATCTGATGGAGTGTCAAATTGGTTATCTCCTAAAATACCAGAGACAAAGGAGGGCGGAATTCTTTGGAAGGGGTGGTAGACTTTGTACTCACATCTAGTCGTATCTCATGCAAGTCTTCTATAGTCAAACGATGTCGCCTCTCCATCAAGTGAGGGCCGAGACTAAGGGAGGTTTTCCGGTCTCTGAAGTAATCAGGAGGTTTGAACGCAGTTGCCTGATTGAAAAAGACAGAAAGAGAGGCTTTACCAATGGTCCATCAAGACAGGCCTCTTGCCTCAGGCAGTGGCTGTGACCTACTGCTTTCAGGGACAACAAACCCCTCTCTAATGCACCTGGCTAGTTGTTTAGTGTCGCACGTTTGGGGAAATCCCTTCCTGCAGCAGTCAGGCTGAAGCGTGAGATCTGATTAGCCCTCGCTCAGCAATGGAAGGCTACCAGAGTATATGTACAAGGCAAAATTCTGCTCTCAGTTACACCGGTGTAAATCCAGACTCACTCCATTGAAGTCAATGAAGTTACTAGTCTAGATTTACACTGCAATATACAAGAGCAGGGTTTGGCCTATCTACTTTCAGTACTGTTATGCTCCAGGACTGTCCCCAAGAGGAGGAAGCACAGCCTGCTGCTCGGAAAAGATCTTTCAGTGTTGTCACGCACAACCATGATTTCCCATCAGGTGTCCACACATCTCAGGGTGTGTGTTGTGGAGGACAACAGAGAAAGTAGACACCCTCATTAAGTGTCTTGTGTGATCTGGGTCACTTGGTCATATCTTGAGATTGGGAAGTGAGAGACCAAGGCTGTTTTGTGGGACGGACAGCTGGCTGGTCTCTTCTGCTGCATTCATGGTAGGGTTCATTCCTTTAATCATCCCACCAAGACAATCCATCAGGCTATCATGTTATCATATATTCTTTAAATCTGTGGCAGCTGGGAACATGGGGGAATTCAGCCAGAATCTCCTGTCTCAAAGCTTTTAGGACAGGAATCAAACCCACACCCTTTTCAGCCAGCCTAATATGTTTAAGAGAAATCAAGGCTATTTGCTTCCCTGTAAAAGTGTATCCCTGTCTTACCTGGAATAGTCACCCAGAGGTATTGGGCTTTCTGGGCTGCAAAGGGGAGAGCTATTCTATCCACTTTACCTCTGGTGAATGCCAGGTATACAAACCACCAGAATTCCCCACTTTATGTAATCTCGAACATATATACAGCCACAGTATGCCAGCTGCACCAACTGCAGGTTAAACGATGCAGCATTCATAGATTCATTTCAAGAACATTTCTGGGAACAATTTTCCGGTGGCCACATTCAGAGATGAGTCTAAAAAGATCTAAAAGGAAGTTAAGTTTGTGTAATTTACACTTCCTTCCGTCACCCTCAATGTGTATATTACATCACCTTAGACGACTCCAGGCTTACGCAGAGTCACACCCCGTTGACATCACTGAATTTGACCCATTGAGTCCAAGGGAATGTAAGTGTTGAAGGGATGTGTGCTAACCCCACACATTTCAATGGGGAAGAATCTACAGCAGAATAACTCAGACCCGCCCTTGTGTGTCATCTGTTATTACATAGATTAACTGTTTCCTTATCTTGCCTCGCGCAGCCAGTTTCTTTTATGGAAAAAATGGTTTTCAAACGACGATATAGGCTCTTTCCTTCTCTGCATCTCCAGCTTCTGCAAGTCTTTTTTTGGCTTCGGTATTGTCATTCCATCCCGGTTGGGAAGCAATGGGAAGATGGGTACCTGAGCATAAGGACTGTCGGAGGGGACACTGCTTGCTAGCAAAGGGGAAAAGAAAAGAATGGATATCACTAATTGGACACAGTACCCACCATCTGTTTTCTAGCCCTTGGCTCTCCCATTCTATGACCAATCCAACAAGGCAGGACTACACATTCTGAGATCTCCCCTATTCACTTTTCCTCCTTTTTTTGTACCGTACTTTCCGTAAAACACATGGAAAATATGGGCCAGTAGCCTCTGATTTTGGGTGCCCAACTTTACAGATCTAGTACCTAATTTTCAGAAGTGTTGAGCCCCCACTATTCCAGCTGTAGGCAAAGAGTTGTGGGTGCTCAGCACCTCAGAATAATCAACCCACAAGTGTCTAAAGTTGGGAAACCATAAACGGAGACATCCAAAATGAGAGGCCACCTTTGAAAGTCTTAGCCATAGGTCCTAAGAACTAGAGATGGACTCCTTGGTAGCCCATGAGCTATTATACACCGAGCAGCCACCAAGTTATTTAAGGTTCCCTTGTGTGTTGGGATTATTATTTACGCAGGATATTATCATGACACTAATTTAATCATAAATTGCTTTATTAAATCCAGAGGCCAAAAGGTACTTATACAATTGCTCTAAACATGCCTACAAAGCCTAAATAATAAGCAATTTACTACATCCGAATGTAACAAAACATTTATAAGCATTTGATCAAGATACTTACAAATGGGCTAACACCCAAGGGTGCTTAGACCCATCTTGGTTTGCTCCAATGTGGTCAGGCAGGTATTAGCAATGAACCCTTGAAGAGTTTACCTTTTTTATACCCTTTAAAAAACGAGTGATGTCATTGCCAATTACTGACTTCAGGTAAAAGCCAACTGGAGACAGTTCACCCTTATTTCCAGTCTGAATCCAGATAAGATTACAACCTCCTTTCTCCCCAAGGCCTTTCCTCCTTATCTCTTCCCCTCCTTCTTGCTGACACAGTTTTTCCTTTGTACCTGGGTTAACATAGGCCCTGTTTTTTGAGATAACACTGGTATGTGGGGTGGGAAGGGCCATGTTGGCTCTTTTTAAAACAGATCCTTTTTGTCTTATTTAAAACCAGTCACCCGTACTGGTCAGAAGCCTTTTTAGAAACTTCCCCTTATCTCATTAGTTATTCTTTGAGCCAGACGCCGTCCCTACTTCATTCCTTCGGGCCTTATAACTCTTTACTTTCAAGGCCTTTCTTTACAACCCATATTTCTTTAACCAACCTTAAGCTAACTTTAATTCTCCCCTTTTATATTTATTCTACATGGTGACCGTGCTGATAATATATGTGTCAACTATTTCATTCCTCATGAAAGAAAGGAGATCTACACAATTTACTGTGAGTGACTTCCCATTTTGGTGCCATCAATGGGTGGCATCTGGGAGAGATGACTCCTTTTTCTTTTTTAACCAATCAAGAAAGAAGCAAATCTAAAGAGCCTATCAGAGCCCAGAGGTATATTTAAGCCCCACTGAGGGAAGAACTAAGTTCAAGGTGCCCAGTGCAGCTCAGAGAACAGATGATCATATTTTGATCATTTGAAAGGTGTCAGTCTGGTGATTCACAGGGGTGGAGCTTATTTTGTGGGTGGAGCCTGGAAGAGTACCATCCTCCCCATTTGATTACTCAAATAAGTGATCTGGAACTGGCAAATCTGGGTTCTAGTCCTGGCTTGGAGGCATCCCAAATCAGTGGCCACTTCTATAAATCTGAAGTGATTTGCCCAAGATCACCCAATGAGTCTGTGGCACAGCTGGGAAGAGAACCCAGGCGTCTTGCACTTTCACTACAAGATTATGCTTCCTCCTATCACTCATGTCTTTGAGGAGTCCAAGCAGTGGGTGGGTGCAGGTAGCAAAAAAGATTTGCTAACCTCGGCCCTGATCCAAAGCTCAAAAGTCTGGTAGGGAGAGAGGACTTCTCCTTACTGGCAATGGACACAGGATGCTGCAGTGAATAGCTGTGACCCCCAAATGGGCCTTCTGCCTCTTTGGCACCTCCACTGAAATTCCCACTCAGACACACAACTGCCACGTGCAGTTCTTACCCCTGAGGGTTTCCACGTAGGCTTCCAGCTCTTTGTCATTCATCACTGAGATGCGGGCAGCACCTGCAAAGGCAGACATAGGAGTGACTCTGCCTCTCTGAGGAGTTGGGGCTTTTCGGAGCGTGTGGAGCCCCTTCCCATGGTCCTTTAAGCTTCCAGCATCTATCCAGGCCCTCCTGCCAGTGGACGCCAGGAACTTCTGCCGGTAGTAACTAGAAGACGAAAGATGGCGCAGTGTCACCAAACACTCTACACCCAGGACAGCTATAACCAGCAAACAGCCTTTTTCACCTTCTTTAACGGGGGCTAGCAAAGCGGGGAGGGGAATGGAGCTTGTGTCCTTTTCCTGCTTTATGTTGCATAGAGGAGGCTGGGGAGGATTTGAAAGGTTTTTTTTCCCTATTTTTAATTTTTTTTTTAAACTTTAGCATAAATTCAGCTCTTATGTCTCCTTGGAGACTCTGTGGACAGCTAGAGAACTGGTTGGATTATGGTACCTGCAATATCCAGAAACTGAATCCTGATTCACTGTGAGAAGGAAAGGATTTCTACTCAGATAGATTAATGCTCTTTGGATCCCATTGGGATACCCTGGTGCACACTGAATAGCACTGTACCCTGTTGATTTCAGTAAGACTGCTCATGGTAGAAGCAGGGGCGGCTCCAGGCACCAGCGAAGCAACGCGTGCCTGGGGCGGCAAGCCGCGGGGGGCGGCCTGCCGGTCACTGTGATGGCGGCAATGAGGCAGCCTTTGGCGGCATGCCTGCGGGAGGCCCATTGGTCCCGCGGCTTCGGCGGTGGGGACGCTGAAGGCGCGGGACCGGAGGACCTCCCGCAGGCATGCCGCCGAATCTGCGTGACCAGCGGACCGCCTGCAGGCGTGCTGCCAAAAGCCGCCTGACTGCCGTGCTTGGGGCGGCAAAAAACATAGAGCCGCCCCTGGGTGGAAGATACGGTTCATTGAGAGGAAAAGTAACCGACTCTAGCGCCCTTGTTTTTCAAAGCATCTTAAAACACTTGGGAGAAGGGCTCTCTGTCTTAAGGATTCAGCTCCCCGCCCTGCTGATAAAGGGCAGAGAAAGTTCTGAGCCCATACCACCAAGTCCTCCAACCAGACCTGGAAAGGCAAGACTTGACAACCGTACTCCTAAGGGTGACAAAAACTTTTCCAGGCCTTCTCTACTCACCATAAGGAAGCAAAGCACAGCACCTCTTTTTCTTTGTAGGTCACCTTTAAAGATAGGTTGGCGATTCTGATTTAGCCCAGAGGTCGGCCCCCCACTACCCACAGATTTCCTTCACACAGCCTGCAGCCATCCTCGTCTTTCATACCCTGCAAGGGTGTAGCTTGCCAAGGAGGAGCCAGCAGACAATGCTCCAGCTTGATGAAAGCAAACAGGCTGGGAGGCTTATGCGGTGATCTGGAGGTAAGGTCATAAGGGCTATGTAGAGAAGAGGGATGTGCTTTTTGGTGTGTGCCATATGGCAGATAGAACAGGTGTGTTTTTGTTCTCCAGGGGGCAGAGGGAGGAGGTATGAAATATATCTACAGGGCCCTGTTTTGTCCTCATTTATATGGCTGGCCTTGTCTACACAGGTACACTGCTCACTTATGTGCCTAAAGGACTGGGGCCAGATTTACAAAGGTATTTAAGTACAGAAAGATGCAGATAACCACTACTGTAAATTCCACTAGGCGCCTAACTAAGTGAGTTAGAGGCCTAATTCCAATTGACTTCCAATCAAGTTAGGGCCTAACTCACTTAGATGCTTTTGTTAACCCCATTAGGTGCCTATCTGCATTTTTAGGTGCCTAAATACCTTTGTAAGTCTGGCCCTGAGCCCGCTGTTTGACTCCGCCGAGCCTATGAAATGGAGATCTCCTTTCCCCTCTTTGGAGACCTTGCTAGAGCTTTTAGCACTCACCTGACTATTTCAAGCAGGGCCTTCCTGGGCAGAGCCGACATTTCCACCAGCTTTGACAGGACCTCAAAGAGCAGGATTCCCGTGGCGTCGATGGAATCAAAGTCCTCCAGGCTGCCTTTCTCGGGGGCTGGGGAGGAGATGCACGTCAATCAGAGCGCCCACCCCACCAACCCATCTGCTTCAGAGACCGCAGTCAGCGCCAGTGACCTCCAACAAGGTTTCCTCTGGGCAAAGTATGGTGTACACACGTGTGGGAGTATGTCTCCTGCCTGGTGCACTGGGGCAAGGGGTACTTCTCACTGCCCTCTCCCATCGCCCAAGGAAGCATAGTATCTCCAGAGAATGCTGCTCCCCCTCCGCTTTGGAAGAGGCAGATTTGGTTCCGGTGTTCCAGGCAGAGAGTCTCAGATTGAGTATGTGGAGCACAGCTTTGATTGACCTCACCCTGGCTATCTGAACGCCGCTTATATGCCCTATGGTTCCTGGGCTCCCCGTCATCACTCCCCTTTCATGGTGGTTCCTGCCCATGAGCCAGGCTACCTTGGGGAGCTGTGCCAGTGCTTGCACTCTTCTCTGTGCCCCCAGGCCTCAGCCTGGCGCTCAGCAGCGGCCTCCTCCCCCTGAGCTGGATTGTCAAGGCTTTGTACAGCTGTTTCGAACGGGGCCCAGCTGTGCGCGAGCTCATTCTTTGGGGGGACCCCAGATGCTGATGTCCGAGTCCACGTCACGTGAACTCCAGATCGCCCCAAGGTTCAGGTAACACCGATGCCTCTAGGTAAGTGGGGTTCTCTGGCCACACACTAACATGGCTGGGGGGACTGTGGCCAATCCCATTGGCTGAGCTGGGTTCACCGCACTCACCTACAGCCTGGATGAAGCGCTTGTTGTCGCTGACAATGGTCAGAAAATCAGAGAAGTTCACTTTCCCATCTCCTGCAAGGTAAACAGCATTTCCCACTGATCAAGCGCCTTTCACCCCAGGGACAGGGTAGTAATGGGCCTACTCCAGGCCAGGTTGGCTACAGCCGCCTTCCCCTTAGTGCTGGCGGAGAAGGGGCTTTGTTGCTAAGATCCACGCTAGACAAGTGCATAATACCTCCCCCACTCCACTGGTTGTCATCAGCATGGGTCTGTGTAAGTTCTGAGGCCATGCTGCTCACGGGAGCCTGTGTCAGAGAGTGAGAGCTAGGGCCCTACCAAAAAACGTGTCATGGACCGTGAAATCTGGTCTCCCCCCGTGAAATCTGGTCTTGTGTGTGCTTCTACCCTATACTATACAGATTTCACACGGAGACCAGTGTTTCTCAAATTGAGGGTCCTGACCCAAAAGGGAGTTGCGGGGGGGTCACAAGGTTATTTTAGGGGGTTCGTGGTATTGCCACCCTTACTTCTGTGCTGCTGCCTACAGAGCTGGGCGGCCGGAGAGTGGCAGCTGCCGACTGAGGGCCCAACTCTGCAGGCAGCAGCGCAGAAATAAGGGTGGCAATATCATATCATGCCATCCTAACTTCTGCGCTGCTGCTGGTAGCAGATCTGCCTTCAGAGCTGGGTTCCTGCCAGCAGCCGCCGCTCTCCAGCTGCCCAGCTCTGAAGGCAGCGGCGCGGCCAGCAGCAGCGCAGAAGTAAGGGTAGCAGTACCACAACCTCCCTTACAATAACTTTGCGACCCCCCCACACACACAATTCCTTTTTGGGTCAGGAGCCCTACAATTACAACACAGTGAAATTTCAGATTTAAATAGCTGAAATTATGAAATTTACAATTTTTAAAATCCCATGAAATTGACCAAAATGTACTGTGAATTTGGTAGGGCCCTAGTGATGGCTGGCCTGCTTCTGACCTGTGTGCATGGGAGGGCAGGGGGGAAGAACTACAAGAGGAGAAAACCTTAGTGAATCCCAGTTTGAAACCCGGATCAACCAAAGGGGCCAATACATTTTGGGCCCAAATGTGGCTTTAAGCCACTGGCTGCATTGGAAAGGGCTGAGGAGGGGTCTTGTATGTATGAGTCAGTGTTATCACAGAGGGACTTGCTTTGGAGGCTTGCAGAGGGGCGGTTCTGGGAACAGAAAGACTCGGGTTCTAATCCGGGCTCCTCATGTGTGTGCGAGAGATGTGTGCTAATGGTGTCTGCTGTACACCAATTGTTTAGAGTGTCAGGGCAGCCGAAGGAAGAATTCTTGTGGACTCAGCCAGGATTCCTCTTGAGAGGGCTGGCACAGCTGCTGGGCAAACTCATAGAATATCAGGGTTGGAAGGGACCTCAGGAGGTCATCTAGTCCAACCCCCTGCTCAAAGCAGGACCAATCCCCAGACAGATTTTGGCCCCAGATCCCTAAATGGCCCCCTCAAGGATTGAACTCACAACCCTGAGTTTAGGAGGCCAATGCTCAAACCACTGAGCTATCCCTCTCCCATCACCCATTCACATGGTGCCCTTCACGGTGCTGCCTGATGAGGAGGCGGGGCATAGTCCCATCCCCCCTTGGCCCCTACCCCTTTGGATCAGCATGTTGCCAGCCTAGTGCACTCCTCGCCCATCCTGGAGCTAGCCCTATGCACAGCTGCCCCCCCCTCCGCCCACCACTTTGCCCATTTCCCCTGTAAGAACCCTGCTTTCACACTGAGCTGGTCTCTCACTTCGTAACAGACCAGGCACTCCATTGCTCCGGCTGGAGTTAGCACAAACCTCTGCCAGGCAGCAAGTAGCATGGCACCAAGGGAGCACAACGCCACACACTCACAAACACAGACCCTTGGAACGTACCACTGTGGACTAAACCTGGGATGATTGTGTACACTCACCGTCCACATCAGCATATGACAGCTCGTCGTAGGCCTCTTGTTCGGTTAAACTAATCCCCAGCTTCTTTGCAGTCATCTCCAAGCCTTGTAGGTCAATACTGCCATCTGCGTCCTTACTGAAGAAACTGTAGGCCTGGTGGAAAGCTGTAGGCACGTAGGGAAAGTACCACCAGTTACGTCAGGTGGGATGTACGACCTTCATGTACTACCCTCTTTGGAAACCAAGGGGCATAATGCATAGCGCTTTTTTTTTTATGCCAACACAAAGATTCTTCCCTGGTCAATGAAACAATATGGTAAGAGAATCATGGAACCAGAGGAAAGGCAAGAGGATCTTGTGGTTATGGGACTCGTGTGACCTGGGTTCCGCTCCTAGCTCTGCCACAGGTTTCCTGTGTGAATTCACTTATTCCCTCTGTGCCTTAGTCCCCTATCTGCAAAAGAGGGAGTGACACTTCCTTTTAGGGCTGTCGATTAATCGCAGTTAACTCACACGATGAACTCAAAAAAAGGAACCGCAATTAAAAAAATTAATCACAATTAATTGCCATTTTAATCGCTCTGTTAAACAATAGAAATACCAATTGAAATTTATTACATATTTTTGGATGTTTTTCTACATTTTCAAATATATTGATTTCAATTACAACACAGAATACAAAGTATATAGTGCTCACTTTATTTTTTTTTTTATTACAAATATCTGCACTGGGAAAATGACAAACAAAAGAAATTGTATTTTTCAATTCACCTCATACAAGTACTGCAGTGCAATCTCTGCAATCTACAAATGTAGATTTTTTTTGTTACATAACTGCACTCAAAAACAAAACAATGGAAAACTTTAGCGTCTACAAGTCCACTCAGTCCTACTTCTTGTTCAGCCAACCGCTCAGACAAACAAGTTTGTTTACATTTACAGGAGATAATGCTGCCCGCTTCTTATTTACAATGTCACCTGAAAGTGTGAACAGGCATTTGCATGGCACTTTTGTAGCCGGCATTGCAAGATATTTATGTGCCAGATATGCTAAACATTCGTATGCCCCTTCATGCTTCGGCCACCATTCCAGAGGACATGCTTCCATGCTGATGACACTTGTTAAAAAAATAATGCATTAATTAAATTTGTGGCTGAACTCCGTGGGGGAGAATTGTAGGTCTCCTGCTCTGTTTTACCTGCATTCTGCCATATATTTCATGTTATAGCAGTCTCGGATGATGACCCAGCACATGTTGTTCATTTTAAAAACACTTCCACTGCAGATTTGACAAAACGCAAAGAAGGCACCAATGTGAGATTTCTAAAGGTAGCTACAGCACTCGACCCAAGGTTTAAGAATCTAAAGTGCCTTCCAAAATCTGAGAGGGACGAGGTGTGGAGCATGCTTTCAAAAGTCTTAAAAGAGCAACACTCTGATGCGGAAACTACAGATCCCGAAACACCAAAAAAGAAAATCAATCTTCTGCTGGTGGCATCTGACTCAGATGATGAAAATGAACATGCATTGGTCCGCACTGCTTTGGATCGTTATCGAGCAGAACCTGTCATCAGCATGGACACATGTCCCCTGGAATCGTGGTCGAAGCATGAAGAGACATATGAATCTTTAGCGCATCTGGCAAGTAAATATCTTGCAACGCCGGCTACAACAGTGCCATACAAATGCCTGTTCTCACTTTCAGGTGACATTGTAAACAATTAGCGGGCAGCATTATCTCCTGCAAATGTAAACAAACTTGTTTGTCTGAGCGATTGGCTGAACAAGAAGTAGGACTGAGTGGACTTGTAGGCTCTAAAGTTTTACATTGTTTTATTTTTGAATGCAGGGGTTTTTTTGTACATAATTCTACATTTCTAAGTTGTACTTTCACGATAAAGAGATTGCACTACAGCACTTGTATGAGGTGAATTGAAAAATACTGTTTCTTTTGTTTTTTTACAGTCCAAATGAGCACTGTACACTTTGTATTCTGTGTTGTAATTGAAATCAATATATTTGAAAATGTAGAAACCATCCAAAAATATTTAAATAAATGGTATTCTATTATTGTTTAGCAGTGCGATTAATCATGCAATTAATCGCAATTACTTTTTTAAAATCACACGAATAATCGCAATGAATTTTTTTAATCGCTTGACAGCCCTACTTCCTTTGTCTGTCTGGTCAGCTGCGATTGTAAGGTGTTTGGGGCAGGGATTGGGTCTGTACAGTGCTCAGCACAAGGGGGCCCTGACCTCAGGTGGGGGCCGTCCCCGCAGTTGCTACTGCAGTAGAAATAATAAGGATTTAACAAGCTAAAGAATAAACCTTGAACAGTCTTTTTGTCAACCTGCCTTTCAAGGTGAAAGACAGATAACTGGGGCATCATTACCTTCTAGTTGGTCCCTGGTCAGGTTCTTTGCTGCTTTGCACTTATTCTTGTCTAGGAGGATGCCAGATAACTCCCTGCCATACAACATTCAAGAAGAAAGAAGGACAATTAAAAGATGCAAACCGACACTCCTCTGCAGATGTGCAGCTCCTGTTGATGGAACAGCAGCTAAGTGCATGGATTCGATGCAGGGGGCCAAACGTCTCTCTCAGCTACACTGGTGCAACCCTATTGACTTCAGAGGGGTTGCATTAATTTAACAGAGAAGAGTTTATTATCCGATTCTGCTCTCACATCAGTTGTACACAGATGTGACCACCACTGAGATGCTGTGGGGTCACTCCGGAGACACTTCTAGGGTCTGATTCTGCCCTCTTATGCAATCCCCTCAACTTCCTCAGGGCTGCACAACGACTTTGGCATTTACGGGCTGAGCTCCCCAAAGGACTGAGTCTCCCACAGGAGATGTGGGTACTCAGCTCCTGGGAAAAACCAAGCCATTAACCTTTAACTCTGCCACTGCTGGGCACCCACCTGTGAGCTTGCTCCCTCTCCTCCCCTGGAAAGCAGTGGGGAGAAAGCACCGGTGGGGAGGTAGCTGATTTGGGGAGCCCCAGTTTTGCCAAATTATAGCGTTAGAAAGAATGAAATTCCAAGATCACATGATATCTGTGAGGAATTTCCATAAAAGGTTAAATTAATCCCCTGGATAAACTTCAAACTGCTGAATATGGATCCCAATGAATAAATGAGAAGCAGTAAAAGACCTCAGCCTGCATCACCCAAGCAGCCACAGCAGAACCTAGCCCAGGATATCGCGACACTGAAAGAATTCCTCACGGGCCACCTGGATTCAATCTCCAAAGATATCCGTGGCCTCTCTAAAGAGGTGTGTGATGCAAAATCCCCAAATGGCTCACTTGGAAAATTAGCTGCCAAAGGCTGCCCTTGAAACCAGTGAAATTAAAGAAGAAATGGCCTCCTCAAAGCTTAGACTAGACAAACTGGAAGAAAACCAGGATGACTTAGAAAAGAGAACTTGAAGAAACAAACTTCACCTGTTGGGCATTGCTGAGGGTCTGGAGAAGGTGGATATTATCAGCTTTCTTCAGAAGCTGGTCTCTGGCATATTTAAAATCCACCCTCAGCTTCCCCCATTAGACGTTGAAAGGGCTCATCGAATGCCTGGTACTAGACGGTGGGAATCCGACAAGCCCAAGCCCATCGTCTTCAAGCCGCTGAAGTTCAATGATAAACTAACGTTAATGAATGCTGCTAGGAAAGCTAAAAACCTTATGTACAAAGGCCACAAAATCTCTTTTCCCTGACTTCTTTAACAAAAAGAGGGCTGCATTCAATGGCATAAAGCAAATCTTGAGGGGGACCAACATCGGATACAGCATCCAGTACCCATTCACCTTCCCCATGGATTCAGTACAAAGCAAACCTCAACAAGTTTAAAAATCAGTTTGTTTTTCTAGGTATCCCAGTAGACATGATAATAGTCACTTACACAAACTTCCAATTCCTAGCAAATAACCAGGTAGGCTGAACTCTTCAGTTGGTCGCCTTTAAAACGGAGCAATAACGAATGTATAGCAACGCAATGCACAGAGTAACCATTTAACACTAAGCTGGGGGATATAGCACCATCTACTGTCTGAAGTATTATCTGCACAAATCATCACAACTTGCACTGCTAGACAGAATCTCTTCACCAGCTTTGCCTCTGATGGGTCGTGTTAGGGGAACCACAAGTCCCTTGTGGAACAGTCAATATTCCCGACATGTAAAACAGACTATAACCTAACCTTAAATAGCACTAGTTATTCAATTTGTGCAGGGCATTTGACATACTATGAATATGAAACTTTTTTTATGTTGTATTTTTCATATTTAGATTTTGTACTCATTTGTATTTGATTTACCAAACCAATTGTAAATTTTCATATGATGAGTCTGTATATATATATGCATACGTAACTATATATCAAAACTTCTGTAGGTAGGAATACATTATACATGTTCTTAGAATACCCAATGATATTTACAGGGTAAGATTTGACTTAAAATATGCATTTAGAGATGTTTAGGATATTATTAGATAATATAGGGAGGGGAGGAGAGATAGAACTGAAGCCATCAGGATCTGAACTTGCCCATTCTGGCTTATTTTAAGTCTTACTTTTTGTTGTTTTCTGTTCCAAAGTATATTTGTAAGACACATGATGGTTAACTACAGATCTTTTTGTATACCTTACACACTTAGGGTATGTCTACACCCAGCCGCTAGTTCGGCGGCTGGGAATCGAAGTTCTGGGTTCGACTTATCGCGTCTTGTCTGGACGCGATAAGTCGAACCAGGAAGTGATCGCCGTCGACTGCGGTACTCCAGCTAGACGAGAGGAGTACCGCGGAGTCGACGGGGGAGCCTGCCTGCCGCGTGTGGACCGAGGTAAGTTCGAACTAAGGTACTTCGAACTTCAGCTACGTTATTCACGTAGGTGAAGTTGCGTACCTTAGTTCGATTTGGGGGTTTAGTGTAGACCAAGCCTTAGAGGCTCAATTGAAGGCATAAATTAATTTAAAACTAACTAGTGTCTAATATGTATAAATATAGACCTTATCCTGGAGATATGGTTTTACAATATCAATGGGGAAATATGTATCTTTAGAATCAGGTTTTATATCTTAATATATCTTTTAAATTTTGCCATGAATTTTCTTAGCGCGTGCTCCTGGAATGTGAGGGGACTTAATCCACTTTCCAAAAGAAATAAAATCCTGTGACATCTCGGATCAAAAAAGTGCCAGGTAGCTTTATTGCAGGAAACGCATCTAGCAGAAATAGATGCCAATAGAATCAAGAAGATGTGGGTAGGTTTTGAGTATCATTCATCACTGAATTCTAAGAGCAGAAGCACATCCATCTTAATTCATAATAGTATTAACTTTTCAATGTATACAGTCTTGGTTTGATCCTGAAGAAAGAAATGTTCTTCCTGAAGATGTTTCAACTCAAAAAAGTTTATTCTAGGAAGCATTTGCAATCCAAGTGGAGGTAATTCTGAATTTTTCAAAGACATTGCAGACATTCTTTCTAATAAGAAAGACACTCCTGTAATACTGGGAGGCAATTGGAATACTATGCTAGACAGATGTCTGGACAAATCCAATTACGTGAGACACAGCACTCGAAGCACAATGGGCAACCCTCGTTACTAATGAATGAACTTGATTTAAAAAGTGTATGGAGACTAAGACACTCCAAGGAGCATGAATATACGTATTTATCTGCAGTACATTCTTCGTACTCTAGAATTGAATTTTTCTTGTGTCTTCAGAACTGATTCCAGCATGCCTGGAAGCACTATTGATAATTTCAGATCAGGCTCCAATTATACTTACCATAGATGCTGGTTACACCTCATTAAAGTCTTCGCTGGAAGCTGAACACACTGCTACTAAAAGATGCAAAATTTAATTGCACAGCTGATTGTGTCATCTCTCACTTCATACAAGAAAATAAGCATTCAGTTACCTCAGATACGTCTTTTGGGAAGCTCTGAAAGCTGCTGGAAGGGGTGAATGCATAAGGTAGGCCTCCCAAAAGAAGAGAGAAGGACTCAAGTTACTAGACTTTTCGGCCAAGGAAATAGTTGAGTTGGAGAAAACACACAAGACGGACCCAAATAATGAAAACCTCCTACATTATCAATGCCAAATATAAATATAATGAATGCTTATCCAGCCAAGTTCAAATGTACACTCAACAGGGTAAAACAAAGGTATTATGATTGGGGAGATAATGCAGGTAAGCCACTTGCCAGAAGATTTAAGATGGAACTAGCCAACAACATTTCTTCCTTATTACAAGAAGACGGGAGGGCCATCCTGGAACCAACAGATATAAATAATCAATGTAAGCAATTCTATCAAGCTTTATATAAATCAGACAACCAATCTGACTCTAATCAATTAGATCATTTAATTGAAGACCTGCCTTTTAATACCCTAACTTCAGAACAAGTGTTGTTTATGGGCAAAGCTTTCTCAACACCAGAAACTGAACAGGCTACAAAAAACATGAACTCCAGCAAGGCCCCTGGGATGGATGGCTGCCTTTCTGGCAGATTTCTACAAAACATTCTGTAATCAGCTCTCTTCTATTCTTTCAAAGGTCTTCACTGAAACATTCCAAAAGAGAACCATGTTTCAGAACACGAAAACTGCTTTAATTACTTTCATATTAAAGAAGAACAAAGATGGTCACAACAGTGTCAACTTCCGTCCCATATCTCTATTCAACACAGATTGCAAACTAATTGCAACAATTTTAGCAGCCACATCCCATCAATTACACACGCAGATCAGGGTAGTTTCCTGAAAGGAAGACTGGCTGCTGAGAATATGAGAAAAATTGCTCACTTGATCCAGCAAGCTCAGTTGTCAGATGTTCCCTCCATAGCCCTATCTCTAGATGCAGAGAAGGCCTTTGATAGGGTTGAATGGCCTCATCTAATGGCTGTCCTAAAAAAATCGGATTTGGATCAATATTCCTGAATTGGCTGAGTGTATTATACAACTCTCCCCTCGCTGCACCATCGACGAATGGAATTATTTCTCCCATATTTCAGCTAGAAAGAGGGACACAACAGGGCTGTCCCCTCTTGCCTCTCCTTTTTTATCTCTCTCTTGAGCCACTGGCAGGCAATGTACATGTGTCCGCAGTCACTGAAGGTGTGATTATAAACAGAAAAGAATACAAAATCAGTTTATATGCTGATGACATTTTTGTACTATTGACGAATCCATCCTCATTAATCTCATCATTATAGAGTGTAGCTTACATTTCTGGAGACCTCTGTTTTTTGCATTCACTGGAATAAATCACAAGCAACGAATGTATCCAAAAGACCAGATCCTTCTCAGTCTCAGCATTTTCCATTTCCAAGATGCAAGGAAATAACTTATTTAGGTGTTTTGTCCTAATCTTCCCCAAATTGTTTCTATAAATATGGACTACATATAAAAACAACTGTCCAAGGATGTAGAGAGGTGGCGTCTCCTCCCTATATCCTTACTGGGGAAAATAGATATAGCCAGAATGAATATCTGCCATATATTGATTGTATATCATTAGCCTGTTGCCTTTCAAGGTCTCTCCCTCACTCTTTGCTCAAATAAATAGGCTTATCATGCAATTTATACAAGATAAAAACCAGCCTCACTTGTCACACAAGACCCTTAAAAATACCGGGCAACTGGAGGTATGGGGTTGCCAGATCTGTATCTATATTATCTAGCATTCCAAATGCGTCCTATTATATATGCTCTGCATACACACCGGCCTGGTTTGAGATAGAAAAAAGCTTAGCTGTGCCATTTGGTTCCCTCTCTTCTTTTATATACCTTAAGAGGCTACCCACATCCTTAGGGAAAAGTCCAATCTTTGCATCTACATGGAGCATCCTGCAACGCACTAAGATGATCACAGCATCCGAGCTTACTAATTCTCTTCTCGTACCACTATGGGATAACCCGTGCATCAGGATCAAGGCCAACTCCATGCTTAAGACAATTTGGATAGAAAAAGGATTAACCAAAATTAAAGATATAACACAAGATGATAGACTGGCCTCCTTCGATTAAATATGTAACAAATATCCGCTTTTACTGTTTCACAGGTTCTTCTTTCAGCAGCTGTGCTCAAGGATTCATGCCAGAATAGGGGACAATTGGTCCTTTTCAACTCTTTCACCTCTAGAAGAGGATGTTAAGAAATATGGAAACAAAAGTCATTTTGTAGGAATTACTTAGATGGCTTAATGCTTTGCGGTACCCTCTCAATCTCAGTCTCAAAGGAAAATGGGAAAACGAATGTATCCTCCTAGGTTTCCGTTGTGAGAATAAAGGCTATCTGTATTAATGCGCAAGATACTTCAAGTTCTTTATCCTTGTGATTCTTCCGGAACAAGATATTAAACAGGCGCGACTGGACTCCAGAACATGTGTTTAAGGCAACGCACAGCGAATACTGGATATGCAAACAGCCACGTGCCAACCTTTCGCACATCTTCTATACCTGTCCAGAAATGCACATGTTCTGGAACTCCATATTTAGTGCTCTCTCAAAAACTTTACATGCTCTCTTTCCTTCTCCAAGCCTGTGTATTTGAGGGATGATGAATGAGTTGGTGTTACCAGTAAGAAGTGGATTGCAGTCACTATTGTAGTGCCCAAAAGGAGTTAATTTTGAGAAATGGAAATCTGCAATTCCTCCTTTATTTACAGACTGGCTTAGTGACCTCCCTCCTACTGCATTAATGGAAAAAATGACTCTATCTAATAGAAACACTTCGGAAAAGTATGAGGCTGTCTGGTCACACATGAAATGATTGCATACTTTTGCAGTTGAGTATATATTAGTTCCTGTTACTCATAGGTTATGTTCTCATTTATCTAATTAGTCACTTTACTAACTGATGCCCTGCATGACCTGTATGAGTTCAGGGTTCCCCGCCCCCGCCAGGTTTTGCAAATAATGAAGGTTAAATTTTGTTCCTGAGAGATTATTTCTATCTGGTGCGTGTATTTATATATGTTTTGTTTCGTTATGTGTTTATATTTTCGATGAAAACAAGAAGAAAAAGAAAGACAGAAACTCAGTTACACACACACGGTATTACAGCCACAGGGGGGCACGGGCGAGTCCAACGGAGCCAGCTCCTTCAGCTGGAAAAAAGGGTAATTAATGCTGATTACTGCATCAAGCGTGCTGGGTGTTTTACTGGCAGGAGTGAAGGCAGGGATCCTGCTCAGAGGACCTGGCAATCCATGGTGATGGCAGCCCGGACGCCTCCACACTCACCCGCTGGTCTTTTTTGGCAGGGGTTTCAACATCATCTTCTTCGGCAGGGATTTCAGAGTCATATTGGTCTCAGAGATGGGGCCAAAGGTCGTCTGAGGTTTCTCTGGGGTGTAAGACAAACATGCGGAGAGTGGGTCAGAGGCTCTTCTCCTCCCTCCTACTTTAAACTTCCTTTGATCCCAGAGCTTGGGACCGGAGACCGCTTTAAGGAGGAGGGTGGCAAGAGGAAGGCCACTATACAGACGCAGGAAGGAACCCCTGAGTGATGCGCTGCTATGCAAGCACTTAGCTGCTTTGTGCCTCCATTTCCCCATCTGTACAATGGGGATAATGGCACTCTCCTCCCTCACGAGGGGGGGGTCATGAGAGAAAATATATTAATGCCTGGGAGGTGCTCAGATTTTACGGGCAATGGGGCTAGATAAGGGGTGGGGGGACTAAGAGCTAGTTTCCCTGTTCTTTCCCAGCTACCTCACCTCATGGATCGGGGCCATCAGCTCTGTGACTTGCATCCAGAATCATGAGGTACTCCGAGCTCTCCAGAGCCTTGACTTCCCCCCCATGAGATACCGATCTCACTGGGGCTTCTGCCAAGCAGCTAAACCTGCCATGACACACCTGAAATATGGCCTCGGTACTGCCCCACCCTGACTGACTAGTGTCTCAAGTCCCCATTGTTGTGCAAGAGGTAGCGTAAAAAAGGTTAAACGATGGTTAACGAAGCACAATCAACTTCGGGATGCCCAGGAAGTAGTAATCGCCACAGGCTTCATTCAACTCACCGGCCCCCAACCCGGCTCAGCCATGGGCATTAGACCATGTGATTATGACCTCACCACACCATGTGCCCAGACAATCCGTAACCCCCAGCAACACTTGTGAACCAGAGAGGCTTTCTGCCTGTTTTACGGCATGCCTGAGAGACAGACAGCAGAAGCCATTCAAGAGACACCAACCTCTACCCACACGTTACCATCTCTAAGCACGTCACTATGGGGAACTGCCGGAGAGCGATGGAACGGTGATCAGGGAGCGTAGCAGCAGACAGAGTCCGAAGGGTACCCAGAAGTCACCTACTCCAGGACAGGCCCAACAAAGAAAGTAACAGAACGCCACTAGCCGTCACCTACAGCCCCCAACTAAAACCTCTCCAGCGCATCATCAAGGATCTACAACCTATCCTGAAGGATGATCCCTCACTCTCACAGACCTTGGGAGACAGGCCAGTCCTCGCTTACAGACAGCCCCCCAACCTGAAGCAAATACTCACCTGCAACTACACACACCACACAACAGAAACACTATCCCAGGAACCAATCCCTGCAACAAACCGCATTACCAACTCTGTCTGCATATCTATTCAAGGGACACCATCATAGGACCTAACCACATCAGCCACACCATCAGGGGCTCGTTCACCTGCACATCTACCAAAGTGATATATGCCATCATATGCCAGCAATGCCCCTCTGCCATGTACATTGGCCAAACCGGACAGTCTCTACGCAAAAGAATAAATGGACACAAATCAGACATCAAGAATTGTAACATTCAAAAACCAATAGGAGAGCACTTCAATCTCCCTGGACACTCAATAACAGACTTAAAAGTGGCCATTCTTCAACAAAACCCTTCAAAAACAGACTTCAACGAGAAACTGCAGAACTGGAATTAATTTGCAAACTTGACACCATCAAATTAGGCCTGAATAAAGACTGGGAGTGGCTGGGTCACTACAAAAAGTAATTTCCCCTCGGTTGATATTCACCCCTTCTTGTCTACTGTTGGAAATGGGCCACATCCACCTTAATTGAATTGGCCTCGTTAGCACTGACCCCCCACTCAATAAGGCAACTCCCATCTTTTCATGTGCTGTGTATTTATACCTGCCTACTGTATTTTCCACTCCATGCATCTGATGAAGTGGGTTATAGCCCACAAAAGCTTATGCCCAAATATATTTGTTAGTCTCTAAGGCGCCACAAGGACTCCTCGTTGCTTTTACTATACAGACTAACACGGCTACCCCTCTGAGACTCTTTAATAAAGCTCTTGCTCACCAGGTCTTTGGGTCATTGGCTGGGCAGCACTCACTCCTCGCATGAATTGGCTCAAATTCACCTTCCCATCGGCTGTAAGGGAAAATGTGGCTCAGGCATTCGCCCAGTTTTCTGGCACCGACGCGAACGCTACCACGGAGCACAGGGAGACCTGAAAGACTCACCATCCACCGTCACAAATTTCAGTGCCTCCTGCAGCTCCTCATGGGTTAAGTAGATCCCCATGTGGGCCAGGATGGAGTCCAGGTGACGAGGATCAACTCTGTCCCCTTTAAGTAGATAGAAGGATTAGGGGTTTTACTGTTTGCTTTCTTGTAGCTATGACAACCATTCAGAATCTTACCCATAATTTGAAACAGCAGAGTCCCCTTAGACCTTTTGACGTCACCTCTTTGAGATGTAAAAAATCTCAATTAAGGCCACTGGGGCCAAATCCTCCTCTCACAGACACTGGTGCAAATCAGAAGTCTCTCTACTGGAGCCAGATCCCATCAACCAGTATAGCTCCACCGAGTTCAATGGATCTGGCCCAACAGAGTTAAAATGGTGTAACACCAGTGTAACTGCACCCCAGCACCCAACCCACCCACTCATCTTGGGCCAAATTCTGCTCTCAGTGACGCCAGTGTGGGTGTAGACACTGAGAGCAGAATTCACACCCCCGTGAGCTGGTGGTTTGCTACATTTGAATAATGAAGTGCAATATATTAAGTGAAGGATCCTTTTGGCTTTTGCTGATGGTGCTGAAGGCACTGGTGAAATTCACCCCGGGCAGAGAAGAGAGCCAGTATAAATGCCATTTCAGTGCCACAAAAGACCTCCAGCTTATATGGCGCAAGCCCTCTGCTCATGGGCGAGCTCGACCCTTTGGGTATATCGGGAAGTGAGGTTCTTGTTCAGGCATGTTGATCTAAAGTGATTATTGGAGCACCTCACCATCTTTACTGTATTTATCCTCACAACATTAAAGAGACAGGGCAGTGCTATTATCCTCATTTTACAGATGGGGAAACTGAGGTTGATTTTTTAATTTTTTTTTAAAAGGGCCAGATTTTTAAAAGGCATTTAGGGGCCTACAGATGTGCACCGGGGCCTCGTGGGATTTTCAATTTTTAAAAAACGGTTACTAGGTGCCTATCTACTTCTTTAGATGACTAACTACCTTTAAAAATCTGTCCCTAAGTGCCTTGTCCAAGATCTCACCGGGAGTCTGGGGCCGAGTAGGGAATTGATCCCAGGTCTTCTGAAATGTGTGACTCCAAGCGTGCTGGAGCTGAGCGGAAGCCAGTGGTCTGGGGATCCGACAAGCCTGACTGACATGAGGAGCTCACCCTCCCATCTGTAGAGTCAGGGGTCCACCCCCCTGGACTGCATTCCTTCAAGAGGAATTCGGAGGGTTTTCCTAAGTGCAAAATCATTAAAACTGGGGCCAGTATTTTCACAAGAAGGGGCCTGAAGGGGGCCCAAAGGTCCAGATCCTCAAAGGTAAAATGTAGGTGTCTAACTCCCTTTGACTTCAATGGGAGCTCTGGGCATACGTAGCGTTGAGGAGCTGGGCCATATGGAGGAACCTAAATCAGCGGCCTAATTTTTTAAAAGAGCCAAACCACCACCTTCTGTTCAATTCCAGGGACAGTGCTGAGCACTTCTGGCAATCAGGCCACGCCCTTCAGAGGCTCAGACAGGAGCAGGGCTCAGTGGAAATTGCGGCCCTCTCGTGGGCACTAAGCACTCTTGAAAATCTGGGCCCAGCTGCCTCCCTTGGGGCAGGCCGTTCTGAAAACCTTGGCCTGACCTTGGAGGGTGGGGTCTTGAAAAGCAAAGCGCTCAGCAATGGCCTAACGCGGTGCCCGGGGAAGCCAATGGGAGCAGAGTCGCATTCAACACCGAAGGCTTTTAATGTGCACCATGGTCACGCTAGGTGACTGAGGACAGGTCTACACTGAACACGCTGTGTCGGCACAGTTGCGCCGCTGGAGCACTTTAATGAAGATGCTTTAAGTCAATGGGAGAGAGCTCTCCTGTCAGCGTAGTGACCATAGGCGCCAATTTCCCCTCTTTTCCCTGGGTGCTTGACGCCCCCTCTGCCCCCAGCCCTGCCCCCACCGTACCCCTTCCATGAGGCCCTGCCCCTGCCCCACCTCTTCCCCACCCCCATTCCAACCCCTTCCCCATAGTCCCCGCCCCAACTCCGCCCCCTCCCTACCCCTATTCCAGTCCCTTCCCCAAATCCCCGCCCCAGCCCCGCCTCCTCCCCTGAGCACCACGTTCCCTCTCCTCCCCCTCCTCCCGGAGCGTGCTGGCGGTGGCCAGGGGGGAAGCACTGAGAGGTAGGTGGAGGAGCAGGGACATGCACACTCACGGGGGGAGGAAGAGGTGGGGCGGCAGGGGGAGCGGAGCTTGGCTGCTGGTGGGTGCAGAGCACCCACTAATTTGTCCCGATATTTCGCTCTTTTTTTTTTGCTCCCCCCCCCATGTGTCCCCATATTTTCTTCATCTCATCTGGTCACCCTAATAGAGAGTGACTCGATGCTGCTCTCCAATGGTCCAGGTAAGGCCACGTCAGCAACGAATGCGAAGAGCACGTCTGTTCTCACTTACTTTCGGCCTGGGACGGTCTCCGCGTACTCATCACGCTCTTCATAAACGCCCTCAGGTCGACTGTCCCGTCTCCTGCGAAGGAAAGCACCACTCAGAGGCAAGGGCCGGACACGGCCATGCACAGGGAAGCAGCAGAGCGAGCGGGGGCTGGGATTCTGGGCTCTGTTCCTCCTGCTTTACATCACAAGGCCAGCTTCCAGCTCCCCGGCAATCCCTGCGGGCAGAGGGAATTGCCACATGGGGTAATGGCTCTATGCCACCCCCTTTGTAGCCCCCTACATAGAGGGCATAGGGTGGAATAGCTGGAGAGGAACGGTTGTGGCCCGGGAACCTGAGAGCTTCAGTTGTTCCCCGCTGCCCCCTGGAGGCCATCAGAGCTGGGTGCAAGTGAGAGCAGCCTCTGGGTCTAAGGGGGAAGGTTGGCTGAGGTGAGGGGAGGATGGGGTTAGCACCTTTGGCTTGCCGAGGCAGTAGCAGGAGGGAGCCGACTCTGCCCACCCCCACATGGGCAGCAAGAGGCCTCGCCCCACACAACAGGGCGCTGACAAGATTTCTGGCTGCACAAACAGAGCCAGAGTGGGAGTGGACATGCTCACTGTCAACAGGGCTGTGCTTCAGCGCCTCCTGGGTTAAATGGATCCCCATGTTGGCCAGCACGGAGTCCAGGTTCCCCACATCCACTTTGTCCTCTGCGAACAGAGAGGAGAAGATTGGACTCTGCACAGGCTCATTAGTCGTACATTAAAGAATCACCCTGAAGAACTAAACCAGGCTTTCTTCCCCTACATGCAGACAGGCTGGGGAGTGACATTTGGCAATATAAGGATAATATTAATAATAAAAACAATAACTCTTTGTTTTTTCTCTCTATCTTACACACAGAATAGTGAAATGAAACTTGTACCCATTCTGGGCGGAAGGGAACTATCATCAGCTATACAAGAGGGGAAACCGAGGCACAGCAATTACATTTTTATTCAAGGTCAGATACAATTAGGTGATTTGCCCAAGCGTTTGCAGCACAGGAAGAGAGAGATCCCAAGTGTCTTGGCCTCTAGACCTATCCATATGTGCAAATCAGTCCTTCCCCTCTCTGCACTACCTCCTAAGGAACACTGAAACCTTAAAAATATTATTGTAGTGCCTAGGAGCCCAGTCACGTCCCAGGACCCCACGGTGCTAGGCACTGTACAAACAAAGGGGAAAAAAGCTCACTGCTTTATGACCTACTAGTGTAACTCCCGCAAAGTCTAAGCGTTATAGCAGTGCTGAATCTAGCCCTAGGTATTGGTTATTTATTATGTTTGAAAACTTTGGTAATGTATCTTAG
>NW_020664544.1:9620511-9684871 GCF_002925995.2 Terrapene triunguis
TGAAAGCTGGTTGGGCTGGCATCGAGACACATTTGATTTGCTCCCTCTTGAGATGGACTCGCCCTGTAATTCGAATGCCCGAGACCCATCTATGGCTAGGTCTACACTACAGCGGGGGTCCGACCTAAGATACGCAACTTCAGCTACGTGAATACCGTAGCTGAAGTTGCGTATTTTAGGTCGGCTTACCTGGCGGTGAGGACGGGGGAAAGCCGACCGCTGCCGCGCTGCCGCCGACTCCGCTGCCGCCTCTTGCCGAGGTGGATTTCCGGAGTCGACGGCAGAGCGATCAGGGATCGATTTTACCGCGTCTTCACTAGACGCGGTAAGTCGATCCCCGATAGACCGATTGCTACCCGCCGGATCGGCGGGTAGTGAAGACATACCCTATGAAAACAAAGTCTTATATTCTGAATTAAGCTAAAGCAACTGTACGTGTGGAGGGCAGATGAAACGCTTCAAAGACACCTTGAAACAAAACCTGCCCCAAATGAACATTTCTGATTCGACCTTTGAGCAGCTGGTGCTGGATCGTTTTGCATGGCGTTACGCTGTAAGGGTGCGAGCCCACGGCTTTGAGAAGAATTGCATGGAGCAGCTGGAAGCCCAGAGCCAGCCACGGAAACAACATGCAGATCAATTAAAACAACTAGGCAAATGGCTCTGTGACCATCATCTTCTTTGATATCCTCTAGGATGGCACTGAAATCCTCCTGCATCTTTAAAAATACCCAGGAAACAGGTAATACATTATTCAGTTCGAAGGGGGAAGAATCCGCTTCTAATTAGTTTTTCACAATACTTAACTCAGGGCTTGTCTATACAGATGGTTAGTGCACAGTAAGCTGGCGTGTAAATCTACAGCGCTCTAGCCTGCCATGCACTAATTGGCGGAGTGGACCCTGTTACTATTCACTAACAGCGCTATAGTTGCACTTTCATCTACTCTCATTTCACGAAAGAGGTAGGAAATGTCTGAATTAAGGTTCATGACATAACCTTAACTCTGCCCCCTTGTGTGGCTTCATTAGGAGACAATCTTTAATTACACGGTCACATAATACTTTCTCCTGCTTCATTCAGTGTACTCTACTTTACCAACCATAAGTGTTATTAAGTTCTCACTCACCTTCCCCTGGGGGCAATTTCTGGACAGCCCTCACCTCCTTCATAAATTCGCCCAAATTCACCTTCCCGTCCGCTGCAAGGTAAAGCACAGCTCAGAGTCAATGGAAATGACAAACAGACACTAGGAAAAGAGGCAGAAGGGAATGGACATCACTGCTAAGTTCAGGTCAGACAAGAGACTTTATTCCTTGTAAATGAAAACTGGAGGAATCCTTGAGGAGGAGGAGGCATGGAGTTAGAATCAGAAAAGGGAGGGTATGAAAGATGGAGGATGGGTTCAACAATGGCTTAGCCAAGATGGTCAGGGGTGCAACCCCATGCTCTGGGTGACCTTAGCCTCTGATTGCCAGAGGCTGGGAGAGGATGGATCACTTGATGATTACCTGTTCTGTTCATTTCCTCTGAAGAATCTGGCACTGGCCACTGTCGGAAGACAGGATACTGGGCTAGATGCACCATTGGTCTGAGCCCATCTGGCCATTCTTGTGAAATTCAAGCGGCCATATCCTGACCCCACTTGTACTGGTGTGAATACAGATTAACCCTGTTGGACCCAATTCTCATTTACACAATCACTTTATACACGTTCTACACGTGGCGCAAAAATATAAACGTGTTCTACTTTAAGGCCACTTTACATTGACAGGATGGGATAAAGCGGCGTTAGTGCAAATGAGACCCAGCCAATCAATCCATTGGTGATAGTGGTGTTACCTAGATTTACACCAGTGTAAATGGGAGCAGAATCTGGGCCTTGGATCAACTGTCCCTTGTCCCTATTGTGCACACATCACATCACTTCTTTTTACACGCACAAATCACGCATGCAGCAGGGTTTCCAACGCTCTCCATCCATCTCTGCTGATTTCACGCCCCCTGCTAGAGAACACAGAGCCAGATTTGAAATACAAACCATCAACAGTCACATGTTTCAATGCCTCTTGCAGCTCCTCATTGGTTAAATGGGCTCCCATGCTGTCCAGGATGGAGTCCAGGTTCTGGAGATCAACCTTATCCCCTGGGATACACGGGAAAAAGAGGTCTAATTTAGTCAGTGGGGAGCTTTGCCTGAGTAAGGAGAGAGTAATAACATTCAGTGGGCCGACAGTGAAAGAGAGAGAGAGAGAACGTCAGGAAGATGCAGGTGAGAGCTGTCAGAGGCCATATCTACACTGCCATTTAAATTCAGGCTCAAGACTAACCCCCCTTCCGTCTACACACAAACTGTGCTAACACCAGGGCTTGGACCCAGCAGCCCATCGCGGTGGATGGTCAGAGCCTGAGCCAAGCTGGGATCCAGGGTTCAAGCCCTAGTGCTTTGCAGTACAGACGCAGCCCCAGTGGATGTGGGCTCTGGGAGTTTGCCAAAAATATCCCACAATCCCCCAGGCAGACTTACTTTGTCCTCGGGAGAGTTAAGTTTACCCACCCTGCACCATGAACAAAGGGCTAAAGCAGCTGCGTTTTTGGAGGGCGCTAGGAAGTCTGGGATGTGGGTGGGTTGGATTCGGGCCCACATAATGCAGTGTAGATGCTGGAACCCAGGGTTCAACAGTTCCTAGCCTGGGGACTCAAGCCCTAGGCTAACAAAGCCAGGGGCTGCTAACGTGTGTTCTACTAACAGCACAGGCAGACCCTGGGAACACAAGAGAGAAAGGAACAGCGGCAGCGAGTCACCTGAGGAAAGCGCTGCAGGAGGCCTGAAGGCAGGGCCGGCTCCAGGCACCAGCTTGTCAAGCAGGTGCTTGGGGCGGCCGCTCTGGGGAGGGGCGGCAGGTCCAGGTATTCGGCGGCAATTCGGCAGACGGTCCCTCACTCCCGCTTGGAGCGAAGGCCCTCCCGCCGAATTGCCGCCGCAGATCGCGATCGCGGCTTTTTTTTGTTTGTTTGTTTTGGCTGCTTGGGGCGGCCAAAACCCTGGAGCCGGCCCTGGCTGAAGGAGAGCAGTAACAGGAACTGTCGGTGATACGTTCTGAGGAAAACCGTTGGGAGGGCTGGCGAGAGCTGGGGATCCCGGCCAAACTGCAGGAAGGCTCATGCAAAGGCCCCAAAGAATGAGGGGAAGAACCAGCTTGGTCAGGCCATGCTGGGCCAAGAAGGGGTTGACTCTGGAGAAAGGTCCCCAGGAGCAGGATTAGACTCACAGGGCAGGCAGCCAGGGAGTGGAACATTGCAGGGAGACCTCTCGGGGGAGGCCTGACTTTGGGCTACCGGAGAAGACTCGTGGGAGAGAGGGGGCCTTGGGACTCTCAGGTGGATGGCCTGGAGAGCGGGGGCCTGGAACAGAGGCCAAAGGAACTGAGACCGAGTGGCTAATGATGCTCAGGTGAGGGACCTGAGGATGGGATTGAAGAGCTGCTGTGTTCCTTTGTTTCACACTGGGGTTTTCGGAATAAGTGATTTTACAATGATAAGGGATCTGCAGATGCTGGCACTTGATGTGAATAAAGGACAGGAATTTTCCGCTGAGAAAAACACAACTGTGTTTGCACAGGCAGAAAAAGAGGAAACTGAGGCAGTTGCATGTGCTGCTGAGGTCAGATGCAGGTTATAAATTGGGGACACATCAGTTGGAAGTAACAGAGGAGGAGAAGGACCTTGTAGTATTGGTTGATCACAGGATGACTATGAGCCGCCAATGTGATATGGCCGTTAAAAAAGCTAATGCGGTCTTGGGATGCATCAAGTTAGGTATTTCCAGTAAAGATAAGGAGGTGTTAGTACCGTTATACAAGGCATTGGTGAGACCTCATCTGGAATATTGTGTGCAGTTCTGGTCTCCCATGTTTAAGAAGGATGAATTCAAACTGGAACAGGTACAGAGAAGGGCTACTAGGATGATCCGAGGAATGGAAAACCTGTCTTATGAAAGGAGACTCAAAGAGCTTGGCTTGTTTAGCCTAACCAAAAGAAGGCTGAGGGGAGATATGATTGCTCTCTATAAATATATCAGAGGGATAAATATCAGGGAGGGAGAGGAATTATTCAAGCTTAGTACCAATGTGGACACAAGAACAACTGGATATAAACTGGACATTAGGAAGTTTAGACATGAAATTAGACGAAGGTTTCTAACCATCAGAGGAGTAAAGTTCTGGAACAGCCTTCCAAGGGGAGCAGTGGGGGCAAAAGACACATCTGGCTTCAAGACTAAGCTTGATAATTTTATGGAGAGGATGGTATGATGGGATAGCCTAATTTTGGCAATTAATTGATCTTTGATTATTAGCAGGTAAATATGCCCAATGGTCTGTGAGGGGATGTTAGATGGGGTGGGATCAGAGTTACTACAGAGAATTCTTTCCTGGGTGTCTGGCTGGTGAGTCTTGCCCACATGCTCAGGGTTTAACTGATCACCATATTTGGGGTCAGGAAGGAATTTTCCTCCAGGGCAGATTGGCAGAAGCCCTGGAGGTTTTTCACCTTCCTCTGCAGCGTGGGGCATGGGTCACTTGCTGGGGGATTCTCTGCACCTTGAGGTCTTTAAACCACAATTTGAGGACTTCAATACCTCAGGCATAGGTCAGGGGTTTGTTACAGGAGTGGGTGGGTGAGATTCTGTGGCCTGCGTTGTGCAGGAGGTCAGATTAGATGATCATAATGGTCTCTTCTGACCTTAAAGTCTTTGAGTCTATGAGGAAGGTGCCGGCACCAGGCTTTCCCCGGAACAGGGCACACCAGGGATGGATGTGGAGAAAGAGCGTCTGTTCTCACTTACTCTCAGCCTGGGAGGGTCTCCGCGTACTCATCACGCTCTTCATAAACGCACTCAGGCCGACTCTGCCGTCGCCTGCAAGGGAAAGCACCGCGCAGAGATGAGGGCCGGACACGGCCCTGGACAGGGAAGCAGCTGTGCAAGCAGGGCCGCGGATTCTGGGCTCTGTTCCTCCTGCTTTAGACCACTTCGGTGCGACAAAGGCAGCTTCCAGCCATCAGGGAACCCCTGTCCACAGAGGAAATGGCCACCTGGGGCAATGGCTTTATGTCACTGCCCCACTGCAGCCTCCTGCACAGTGGGTGTATGGAGAATAGCCGGAGGGGCAAAGGCCATGGCCTGAGAACCTCAATGCTGTGGTTGTTCCCAGCTACCCAGTTGAGGCCATAAGAGCTGGCTTCAAGAGAGAGCAGCCTGATGGTCTAAGGGGGAAGTTGGGTGAGGCGAGGGTGGAGTTAGCACCTTTGACATGTCCAGGCAGTTCTAGGAAGGAGCAGCCACCCCCATCGTCTCTGCCCACCACCACGTTGGCAGCAGGAGGTCTCGCCCCACACAACGCGGCTCTGACAACACAAGCGGAGCCAGAGTGGGAGTGGACATGCTCACTGTCAACGGGGCTGTGCTTCAGCGCCTCCCGCAGCTCCTCCTGGGTTAAATGGATCCCCATGTTGGCCAGCACGGAGTCCAGGCTCCCCACATCCACTTTGTCCTCCGGGAATGGAGACCGCACTTGGTCTTTAAAGAAACATTTCAAACAATTGAACTAGGCATTATTCTGCTACGTGCAGCTAGGATGGGGATGGAGAGTCGAGAATATAACCACGATAATAAAAAACATTCCTTTGCCTTTCTCTAGCTACTTCCATCTGACTATCTAAAACCACGTCACACAGATTAGTGAAATACATCTTACACTTGCCCTGGGAAACAGGGAAGAATTATCTCCATTTTATAGGAGGGGAAACCGAGGCACTAAATGATTAGTTCATGACATAAAGAGTTTTGCTTAAGAGTTTGCAGCAGCGGTTGGAAGAGAACCCAAGTTCCTTGGCCTGGAGACCTATCCATATGGGCAAAACACTTCTTTTACTCTGTACACGACCTGCTAAATAACACTGAAACCTTGGGTATTATGAGCTGGTGGTGTAATTCCCCAGAAGCCAAGGGGAGTAAGAGCAGGGCTGAATTTAGCCCTACACATCCCGTATTTACTATGTTAGAAAAATTCTGCAACGTATTTAGCCCCAAACCCCTTATCCTCTTTGACATCCTTTATGATGGCATTTAAAGCATCCTGCATCTCAGCAAATACACAGAATGTATCATACGCTATGCAGCTTGTACACCTAATAAAGCAAGAACTGCTAACATCATTAAGAAAAAGCATGAAGTGGAAAGAATCCAATCCATTAAGAATCTTGCCCTTCTAATTAATTTTTCATGATAGTTAACTGAATCCTTTGGTTCAAGCCAAAACATCCTAGATAAGTAGTTGTCCATTAATGCAGTTTCTCTTAGTTTTGTATCCTTGAGAGCTTAGTCATGCACTACAAGTATTATTATTACATACGAAAATCTCTGGTAAAAGAAGGTTAATAGGGCCCCAATCCCACAAATGCTAATGGGTGGTACCCATGGGACTTCAATGAGATTTAATGTGAGAAGTCAAGTCTATGCCCATTTGCAGGATCAAGGCCTAAGGTTACAAAGTCATGTACTCAAGAGTTAGAAGTGCCATAATTAAGGTTGCTGATGTAACCTTAACTCTGCCCCATTGTGTGGCTTCATTAGGAAATGTCTCTATTCACACGATTACATAACACTTTTTTCCCCATAGGGCTCCTGGATCATTAAGACCACTTTCACCTACCACCCATCTGTATTATTAGACTCTCACTCACCTCCTTCCAGGGACAATTTCTGGACTTTTCTCACCTCCTTCATAAATTTATCCATATTCACCTTTCCGTCAGCTGCAAGGTAAAGTACAGCTCAGAGTCAAAGGAAATGACACACACACACAGAAGGACAAAGAGGCAGAGCGGCATTGAGCTCACTGCTATAGTTCAGGTAAGGTAGCACTGGAAGACACACTTCCACGGACGTTGCTTTGAACTATCTTCATTCAAAACAGAAACGGGATGGAATCCTGGAAAGGGGTCACAGTGTTGGGATCGGGAACGGGTGGGCACGACATTTAAAGGGCAAGATCCTGCTCCCGTATCCAGTGACGTAAATCCAGATTAACTCCATTGGAGCAGAGTCTCATTTACATGACAGTCATTTCACATTGCTTTAGTCGGTGTACACATATAATTCAGTCTGACTTTAAGGCCCCTTCACACTGCGAGCGTGGGGAAAATTGGCCTTGGTGTATATGGGCATCAGTCAATCAGTTCACTGGCGTCAGTGGGGTTATGCCAGATTTACACCAGCATAAGTGGGAGAAGACGCTTGTCCCTATTGTTCACACATCTCACACACAGCAGGATTTCAAAGGTTCCCCATCAATTCTGCTGATATCAAGCCCCCCCCCCCCCAAAACCGTGAGGTTTTCAATACCCACCATCAATGGTCACATGTTTCAGCACCTCCTGCAACTCCTCATTGGTTAAATGGACCCCCATGCTGTCCAGGAGGTAGTCCAGGTTCTGGATATCAACATTGTCTCCTAGGTTACATGGGAAAGACCTATAATTTAGACCATGGGGAGCTTTGCCTGAGTGAGGAGAGAGTAATAACGGAGTAAGGACCTCAGGGTTTGGCTTGTGCAGAGAATGTGCAAGGTCCCCCCTGCTTTAACCCTCATCTAGACCCGTCTCCTATTGTCCGGGGAGGGGCACACCAATAATGAATGTGCAGAGAGAGCATCTGTACTCACTTACTCTGCGCCTGGGAGGGTCTCCGTGTACTCATCATGCTCTCCATAAAAGCACTCAGGCTGATTTTGCCGTCTGCTGTAAGGGAAGGCAACACTGAGAGACAAAGGCCACAGAAGCTGAGCGAGTGGGGCCTGGGATTCTGGGTTCTGTTCTTCCTGTTTTATAGCCACCTCCATGGCACAAAGGCAGCTTCCAGCTCCCCGGGAATCCCTGCGCACAGAGGAAATGGCCACGTGGGGTTCTGGCTCGATGGTCCTGCCCCACTGCAGCCTCCTGGGGGGAAATCGCTGGAGGGGAAGGAGCATGGCCTGGGAATCTTCACACTCTAGCTGTTCCCAGCTGCCCCCTTGAGGCCAAAAAAGCGGGTTGTAAGCGAGAGCTGCCTTTAGATCTAAAGAGGAAGAGCAGCTGAGGTGAGGTGAGGGCAGGGTTAGCATCATTGACAAGCCCAGGCAGCACTAGGAGGGAGCAGACTCCCCCAGTGCCTCTGCCCACCATCACGTTGGTAGCAGGAGGCCTCGCCCCACACAACAGCTCCGGCCGCACAAACAGAGCCAGAGTGGGAGTGGACATGCTCACTGTCAACCAGGCAGTGCTTCAGCGCCTTCTGCACCTCCTCCTGGGTTAAATGGATCCCCATGTTGGCCAGCACGGAGTCCAGGTTCCCCACATCCACTTTGTCCTCTGCGAACAGAGAGAAAATACTGGAATCTGCACTTTGTTCAGTACTTGAATGTTTAACAATCATCCCAGACAACTAAACTATGCAGTACTCCCCTACGTGCAGCCAGGATGAGAGAGAGATTTGGCAATATATGAATCATAATATAATAATAATAGTAATCTGTCCTAGATAAGGAGTTATCGGTAAGCACAATCCCTCTGTGCTTTGTATCCTCGACAGTTCACTAGCATATCACAAGTATTATTACTACTATATACAAAATCCTCTGGTAAATGAATGCTATTATGACCCCCAACACTACAAACAGTACTGAATGTGCTTAACTTTACTTCAAGGAGACTTCACGTGCGAAAAGCAAAGCCAGTGCATGTTTGCAGGATCAGGGTCTAAGGTTACAAAGTCAGGCACTCAAGAGTGAGGAAGGGCCAGAATTAAGGGCTCTGGTGTAACCTTAACTCTGCCCATTCATTAAAAGGTGGTTTTTAACTACACAATGACACCCTATTTTTTCCAGAGGACACCAGCCTCATTCAGGTCACTCTCTTCTAACCTCTCTGGATTATTAGATGGTCACTCACCTTCCCCTGGGGGCAATTTCTGGACAGTCCTTACCGCCTCCATAAATTCGCCCAAATTCACCTTCCCATCGGCTGCAAGGTAAAGCACAGCTCGGAGTCACAGGAAATGACAGACACTAAAGAACACAGAGGCTGAGGGGCAGGTTGAGTAGCTAAAATTCAGGTTGATTAGCACAGAAAGGAGATAAATTGCCATAATTTACGTAGAACTTCCTCCATTCTACATGGAATGCAGGTTTCTAACGCCCACCATCGTTTCTGCTGATGTCAAGCCCCCTGCTAGAGAACACAGAGCAAGATTTGAAATACAAACCATCAACCGTCACATGTTTCAGCGCCTCTTGCAGCTCCTCACTGGCTAAATGGACCCCCATGCTACCCACGATGTCATCCAGGTTCTGGAGATCCACTTTATCCCCTAGGACACATGGGAAAGACGTACAGTTTAGTCAACGGGGCAGCTTGACCGGGTCAGGAAAGTGTCATAATGGAGTGAGGACCTCAGGGTTGGTTTGGGCAGAGAATATGCAAGTCCCGCCGCGGACTACTTTAACCGCGTCGACACCGCTCGCCAACTGCCAGGGTGGGGACACATCAGCCTTGAGTGCTGAGACAGCACATCTGTTCTCACTTACTCTCCGCCTGGGACGGTCTCCGCGTATTCATCACGCTCTTCATAAACGCGCTCAGGCCGACTGTCCCGTCTCCTGCAAGGGAAAGCACCACTCAGAGACGAGGGCCGGACATGGCCTTGGGCAGGGAAGCAGCTGAGCGCGTAAGGCCTAGGATTCCGGGTTCTGTTCCTCCTGCTTTATAGCATCCCCATGTCACAAAGGCAGCTTCCAGCTACCCCGGAACCTCTGGGCACCCAGGAAATGGCCACATGGAGTCCTGGCTCTATGGCCCGGCCCCACTGCAGCCTCCTGCACAGAGGGTGTATGGAGGAGATAACACTGGAATCCGCATTGGTTCATGACTTGTACATTTAACAGTCATCCCGCACAACTCAGCTAGGCACTATTCCCCTTCGGGCAGCCAGGACGCGCGAGAGATTTGATGATATAGAAATAATATCAATAATCCTTTGTCTTTCTCGAGCCGCTTCTATGTGAGGATCTCAAAGCTCTTTACACACATTCGTCAAATAAATCTCACACTTGCCCTGGGAAGGGAAACTGAGGCACGGCGAGTTTAAGTGATTTGTTCAAGGTCACACATCATTAGGCGATTGGCTCAAAGTTTGTAGCAGAGGTGGGGAGTACAGGCCTGGTGTCTTGGCTTCTAGATCTATCCTTTAGCCACTAATCATCCGTCCTGTCTGTACTACATGGTAAGTGATACTGAAACCTTAAAAGACTATGAGCTGGTGGTGCAATTCCATTGAAGTCTAAGGGAGTTACAGCAGGGAATTTGGCTTTTGGTGCTGGTTATTCATTATGTTTGACAACATGGTAGTGTCTCTCTGATGTCCTTTAGGCTGCCACTGAAATCGTTCGGCCTCTTTGCAAATCCACAGAGAACTTATCATATGCTATTCAAGTTCGGCACTGAATAAAGCAAGAACTCCCAACATGATCACGAAAAAACCTGAAGTGGAAAGAATCCACCCATTACAAATCCTGCCCTTCTGGCTAATTTTTCCGACAGTTAACTGATGCCGTTGTTTCACACAGCCCAGCCCCTATATTTTAGATACGTAGTTATCTGCAAGCACCGTTTCTCTTAGGTTTGTATCCTGGAGAGCTCACTAATGTATCACATGGATTATTATTGCTACATTCAAAAACGTCAGTTAAAGGTACACTAGTAAGCCCCCAATCCCACAAACACTAAAGCTTGTGCTTAACTTCACCCCTGTGACTTCATTGAGACTTCACGCGAGTGAGTCGGAGCCTGTGCATATTTGCAAGATCAAAGCCTAAGGTTACTAAGTCAGATACTCTAGAGTGAGGAAAGGCAGCAATTGAGGTCGCTTAAGTAACCTTAACTCTGCCCCCTTATGTGGATTCATTAGGAGATAGCCTTTAATTCATAGATTCATAGATTCTAGGACTGGAAGGGATCTCGAGAGGTCATCGAGTCCAGTCCCCTGCCCTCATGGCAGCACCAAATACTGTCTAGACCATCCCTGATAGACATTTATCTAACCTACTCTTAAATATCTCCAGAGATGGAGATTAATTACCTGATCACATAGCACTTTTCCCCCCATTTGTCTCCTACCTCATTCAGTGCAGTCCCAGCTATCCATCTGTATTATTAGATTCTCACTTACCCTCATCTGGGGGCAATTCCTGGATAGTCTTCACCCCCTTCATAAATTCGCCCAAATTCACCTTCCCATTGGCTGCAAGATAAAGCACAGCTCAGAGTCAAAGGAAGCAACACACTGAAGTACACAGAGACCGATGGGAATTGCTGTAGTTCAGGTCGGTTAGCACTGGATGGAGACACTTTCACTTAGCAAGTGACTAAGAACTTTCTTCTTTCTAAAAGGAAAACGGATGGAATCCTTGAAAGGGGTCAGAGTTCTAGGATCGGAAAAGGGAGGGTATGACATTTAAAAGGGTCAGATCACGATCCCCTCTCCAGGGGTGTCAATCCAGATGAACTCTACTAAGCCAGAGTCTCATGGACACTATGGTCACTTGCAGGGCCGGCTCCAGCTTTTTTGCCGCCCCAAGCGGCGAAGCGGAAAGAAAAAGAAAAAAGCCACGACCGGTGGCACTTTGGCGGCAGCTCTACCACGCCGGTTCATTCGGCGGCATCAATTCGGCGGCGGGTCCTTCCCTCTGAGAGGGACTGAGGGACCCGCCGCCGAATTGCCGCCGAAGACCCGGACGTGCTGCCCTTTTCCATTGGCCGCCCCAAGCACCTGCTTCCTTCGCTGGTGCCTGGAGCCGGCCCTGGTCACTTGACACTATTCTAATTGTGGGTGCAAATGTAAATGTAATCCAACTTTAAGGCTCCTTTAAACTGCCAAGGTGGGGTAAAGCTGCCTTAAAGTAAATGGGAATCAGTCAGTCCGTCCTCTGGTGGCAGCAGCATGACCTAGCTTTACCCCAGCGTAAGTGGGAGCAGAATCTGGGCCCAGGATTTATTTTAAACAGATGTATAATCTCTGTTGCCTATCGTGCACACATCACACCACTGGGTTTTGGCAAGCATAACGCACAACCAGGATTTCAGATCCTCACCATCAATTGTGCTGATTTCAGGGTGTGTCCCCGCCTCCCCGGCAAAGAACACAGAGTGCGTTTTGAAAGACTAACCATCAACAGTAGCATGTTTCAGCACCTCCTGCAGTTCCTCATTGGTTAAATGGACCCCCATGCTGTCCAGGATAGAGTCCAGGTTCTGGAGATCTACCGTATCCCCTAGGATAGGTGGGGAAGATTTAATCATTGGGGAGGTTTGCCAGAGTAAGAAGAGAGTAATAATGGAGTATGGCCCTCAGGGGCTGGGGCTCGGGCTCGGCTGTGCCTTTAAATGACTCTTCCCAAAGATGGAACCACGCAGGGGTACTGGTTCTGGGCTGTCTTAGGACCACATCCCGCAATGTGCTGAATGTCCATATTGGTACCAACTGGGAAATGGGCGGGCTTGCCTCCCCCAGCCTAATGGGAGGGACCACTGGACCCAGGAACCAAATAACTCGTGGGACAACTAATGAAAAAACAGGGAGTGAAATGACGGTTAAATGTCCCCAGCTCCCAACAAGTGCCCAGAGGATAATGGCTTCTCCTGGGAGGCTGCCATTTGGGCCTGGATTTTCAAATGTACCCAAGGGAGTTAGATGCCAACGCCCATCGACTCCCAGGTCGAACCCTAACTCCTTTGAAAATCCCAGCGTGTGTGAATCTTTGTGCCACCAGGCACATGGGTCTCAGTACCGAGGCAACATTTCCGGCCAATCATAAAGCAGGAATCCAGTGCCACCCACACACGCGTGGAATGCCATGCTGATAGGTGCAGTGATTGTTCCATTGACACCCGGCTTTGTCCGCTTGGGTTGCAGTCACCCTGACTTACTTTCACACTGGGAAGGCCGCCGGGTGCCCATGACGCTTTCCATAAAGTGTTTCAACTCCACCTTCCCGTCCGCTGCAAGACGAAACGCAGATCAGAGACAGATGGCAAGCTAGAGGCTACGTCTGCCCCTGGCACTGGGGGGCGTGATTCCCAGCTGGAGGAGAGAGACTCATGCCAGAGCTGATGGAGCGAGCGTGCTAAAAACTGGGTGTGACCACGGCGGCACAACCAGCAGGAGTGGCTAGCGCCCTCAGTATGTACCTGTCTGAGGCCCCAGGCCAGTATTCTGGGTCACTAGCTCCTCCCACCCCTTGTGCTGCCACGGCTACACTCTATTTTTAGCACTAGTGAGTATTTCTCACACATTCCATGCGACCTAGTGTATTTCTCTTCCAACTAGGAACCAACCCCCCAGCTCCAAGGGCAGACATGCCCACAGACTGCGGCCTATTTACACTGCTCTGGCAGCACAAGGAAAGCTTGAAAGTGAGTGTAAATATAATTCACATTCACTTGGGGGCCTCTTTGCACTGGCTTTGCGTGTCCCAGTCTCAGCCAGACGCTCCAAAGGCCAGATCCAAGGCCTGGTGATGTCCATGGGAATCTTTGCAGACAAAGACGCCAAAGGACTTCGGCCCGTTTCTGAACTCAGACAAGGGTGAATCAGGAGTCACTCCACTGCAGTCAGTGCAGGAAGGATCTGCCCCAGTGTCAGTGAGGGGCAACTCATACCCAGGGTGTATTTAGTACTAAAACCCATGGAAATGTGCAAAGGGAAATGGGGATTTCCCCACGATTTGTTGGACATTTTCACCGGACAGCGAGGTGGGGCTGGGAAAAGGGGCGAGTTCTCTGCGTCTCGACGTGGAGGGGGGTTAGTGATTTATTCACACTGCTGTCCCTCCGTACTAAAAAGCAGGAAATGTGCCAACAAAACGTGCTTGGAGAAGAGGAAATGGGACTTGTGGGAACACAGGAAAGGGACTAAAAGCGAACAATCCCAGAGGGGATCATCCCCCACACTGTGGAGGGTTTGAGCTGAAATGGATCAGCTATCCCTTAGGCAGACTGACACCAGCCCTGCGTGTTCTGACACGTGCGTGTGCGTGCATACACCCTGTACAAACGTGCGTGCACTTGTCAGAACACTCGTGCACACGTGCAACCCTGGAATCTGGGCCTGCAGCAGAGCCAGGCTCTAGGCAACTGAGCTCCAAAGTCCAGCAGCAGCAGCTCGACAGCGGCTCCAAAGCATTTGCTGAGGATTCGGATAGATCCTGCTCCTGCCGTGGGCCCGTAGCGTTTGTGGAGAATCCATTCTGTGGTCCCTGCGGGTCTTGGAGAGTCCGGAGTCTAGCAGCCGGGTCACATCAGTCCACTCCAGTGTTGGCTGGGTCTAGAGAGTGCAGTTAGCTACACTGCAGGCTGCGTTCTGCAAGCTACACTGTTAAACCAGCCGTCCGGGGAATCTGACTTTCAAACGAAACACTGCGTCTGTGTGATTTATTGCAGCAGCTCCTAATCTGCTGGGATACATCATCCAGGTGACGCGGTCCTGCCCCTCGGTGCCGATTCCTGACTTCGGATTCCGGCTCTGACCCTGGGCTCCGATTCCTGACGACTGACTCCTGCCCCAAGCACTAAGCCCGGCCACTGACAATCTGCGTGTGCACACCCCTCGCCTCCCAGCTCCAGCAGAGGCTCCACTGAAGAACCCAGAGGGACATGCCGCATTACTCACCACCACGAGTAACACCCCCCAGCGCCTTCTGAAACTCCTCATCAGTCAAATGGATCCCCATGTTGGCTAGAATGGAGTCCAGGTTATCGACATGAACCTTTTCCCCTTTGGATAGGGGAGGGGGGAAAGAATGCATAACATGGTGTCATGTCTCTAAGGAAGACGTCATTCTGTGCACCGGTTCAGGACAGTAAATGCTGGAAGCATTATCCATTTGACACTAGGGGGAATTCCAGGGGCTCGGAAGGCCTTTATCCAGCATAGAGTTAGCCAGGTCACTGAATGCTCCTATTCTATCATGAGATTTTTTTTTATGGCCGTGTAAAGTCAGGACTAGAGATGTGCAAAACATAACAGATCCAAGGGCTGGCGTACACACAGTCTGTGCACGGATGTAGCAAAGTCAGCTTCTAAACTGATGCAACTCCTGTGTGTGGACGCTCTTATTTCGGATTAAGAGAGCTATACGGAAAAAGGGCACGAGTCAGTAAAAAAATACCCACTTGCGCTAAACCAGTGTAAGGCTCCCAGATGGATTTCAGAGTGTCCACACAAGGAGGGCTGCACTGATTTAATTTAATCAGTTTCCAAACTGGTTCACTCAGTGCATGAAGTGTGTGTAGACGAGACCTAAGGCCACTTTCCACCTTGCTGGTGGTGTAAAAGGGCATCCAGGTGGGTGTTCATTTCATTTACACTCATTTCAAGGCCCCTCTGCCCTACCAGAGTGGTGTAAAACCACCTCAGTGTAAACAGGAATCAAGCCCAAAGGGTCCCACCAATGATGTCAACTGGAGTGGCGGGCGCTCAGCATTCCTGACTCGGACTGCTCTGGTCCTCGTCCAGCTGAGGCCTCGTCCTGTCCCTTGCAGGTTTTGGCCCCGAGGTGTGCCCATAGAGGGGATGGCTGAGGTTTTCAGTGCTGCCATTCACTGCAATGGGAGCTGTGCCTCTAAATCCCTTAGGCTGCTTTGAAAATCTCAGCTGATGATCCTACAAAGCGTCCCTGGACCAGAGCTCCCTGCTCCGTGGTTAGTGACTGTACGACTGGCCCTGACATGCCCAGAGCTCACAAACTGAAATCATCGGGGGGGAGGGACTGCACAGCTCTGGCTGGACCTCCATTTTAGTTCTGGTCAGAAAGTCAGCACCTCCAGCAACCCTTTAACACCACTGCAGTGAAGCAGATACCACGGTGACACGTGCAGTACAAAAGCCGAGCTCCACGGGAGAACGACACCCTGGCTGGGATGATTTAGTTGGGGATTGGGCCTGCTTTGAGCAGGGGGTTGGACTAGATGACCTCCTGAGGTCCCTTCCAACCCTGAGATTCTATGATTCCCCAGCATCTCTTCCTAACCCTGTGCTCAGACATGAGGACCTGCCTGTCTTTGGGTGTGTCTACACTGCAATTAGGGAGGTGATCGTGGTGCGGGTAGACATACCGGCGCTAGCTTTCCCTGCATTCATGGCTAAAAATAGCAGCGTAGATACAACAGCAAGGGCTTCAGCACCTGGATGGGCTTGTACGGCCTTGGCTGAACCTAGACTGTTGCCTCTACACTGGTATTTTTAAGCCATGCTAGTTTGGGTGTGTTTACCGGGGTGGCAACCACCCTTTGGATTGCAGTGTAGACATAGCCTTAAGAGTGCAGCCCAGTCAATCATTGCACCATCAATCAGTCCAGTGACTCAAAACTCTTCAGCAAATCGAATTATACCCCGGTCTCCAGCTATGTACAGAGAAAAGACACAGGAGACTGCATGCTGTATAATTGTCTTACATACACCCAGAGAAAGGCAATGAAAACTGAACAGCATGTGACACCTTCTGGTCATCATCCGCCATCCATCTTCGTTAGACAGTCGTCACTCACCTTCCGCTTCGGACAATCGCTGGACACTCTTCATGAATTCACTCAAATTCACCTTCCCCTCTGCTGCAGGGGAGAACAGGCAGAGAGAAAGGCAGAACGGGAGAGCTGGTTGGCACATTCGCAAGGAACAGTTTTCCCAATGGAAAATGCACTTTTGTCAAAATCAAAACAGTCCACGGGAACATGTCAATTTCAAGGACATTTTCCATTGGAAACCGGCTAAGTGAATAATTCTGACTCTCTCATTTTGTTTCGATAATGTCAAAACATTTCATAGCAATAAGGTAAAGCCATTTGCTTCGACTTTATCATTTCAATTCATTTTGTTTAGACTTTTTATTATTGTAAATATTCATTTAATTGTATATATAATATTAAATATAATAAAATACAGTATATATGTTTTGACATTAGCGAAATGGATATTTTTACCATACCAAAACCAAAACATTTTCACATTGTCAAAACCAAGTGATTTGTCCTTAGAGAAACAAAATCTTCCGATGTTTCCGAATAGAATTCATTCGGATTTTCCGTTCTGCAACAAATTTCAACTTTTCATTCCAGTTTGGAACAAACCCACGTTTTTGAAATGCTGGACTTTCCTGCCGAATGGAAAATTTCGGCCTAAATTTGTGCAAATAATGAAAGCGACTGAGCCCAATTCTCCTTTGCAAAGTGGCTATAAGTCATTTTGGTAGCATTTCACACCCAATTTGCACGGGCGTGAATGGCTACACATGGTGAAATGCAAGGGATGATTGGGCCCAGTGAAATTAGCATTAGATATTTGAGCTTCATGGGGTACAGAATTTTCTCCTTTCTTTCCCCTCCATCCCTGGGGTGAGCAGGAGGGGAAAGGAAATGAGAGGCAGGGGAGGGAAAAGGCTCCTCTGAGCCCTACAAGTGGCTGTAATGGATTGATCTGCATTTTCATCGCCAGAAGACGTCCTGGAAGATGGGCACAGAGTCCTGCGGGTTAAACACGCCAAGGACAAATCCTGCTATGCAGCCTCCCTATTTACTACAGCCTAGTAGGTGGCGAGAAGCCTGACGGGGAACATGTTGCTAAGTGATGAGGATCATGCACCAGCCCGTGTGTTCTCAGACACGCTCACTCCTGCCATCCGCCCCACCCATTTACCCTGTGCCCTTGTGAGAGAAAGCGCATGCAGGAGGCTTGAGAACCACTCAAGTGCAGAGGATACGAGTGCCTAGCACGTGTAAAGGGAAATCTGGCTGACGGTGCCACAGGAATGGGGTGAGAGTGCACTGAGCAAAGAGTGGTTCTTGGTCTGCATTAGCAAGGGGAAGTAGATCCCTTTATATGGATGTACCCAACTCCCTCTCTTGGGACGAGCATCAGTACGAAAGCACAGGTGTCTCCAGAGAGATCTGTAATGCTCACCGTCTATTTCCGTGTGCTTCAGCGCCTCCTGGAGCTCCTCTTCAGTTAAAAAGATCCCCATGTTGCCCAGAATGGAGTCCAGGTGACTCGTAGCAACCCTGTCCCCTTGGAGGGAGAGAGACAAAGAATTAAACGCTAAAATCCTAGCGAGGTTTCACATGGCTGGAGAACATTGACCTGACACTGGACAGAAGGGTATGTCCGCTCTGCAACCAGCACATGTAGACCGACCCACGCTAGCTCTGATCTAGCTAACGTGAATAACAATAACCGCAAAGCTGCAGCCCCATGGGCTGTCCGAGCCCAGCCAGGATGCTGGGTATGTACTCGAGTGACTAGCCCGTACTGCCGCAGCTTCACTGCTATTGTTATCGGGGCGAGAAAGATCAGAGCTATCCTTGGGTAGGTCGGCATGTGCTGCAGTCACACCTCTGACTTCAGTGTAGCCAGACTGCGATTGGATCTGCTCGTTGTGTTGCTCAGTAAATGTATTAGCAACGGGCCTAATAAATAAACTCTCTTGGCTGTGTTGTCCCTGGGCTTCCCCTCAAAGCAGCAGAGAATTTGGGTGAAATCCTTCCAGGTGCAGAGGGCCTGGACACTACTCACGTCCTATGTGGAGAGTTTAAGTAGGACGTACGTGTTGCTCAGACTATGTGCTGGGCACCGCGATAGGTTTCACATTCGGGGCACCCAGAAAAATGGGGAAAAAAACTCCTTTCTTGATGGCTAGATCGTCACTAGTGACAATTGAAATGTTCAATTTAAAAGCATAAAGCCTCCACTACTTGAGCTGAAGGACCAGATGATTTTGGGGGGAGGGATAGCCATTTGGGGGGTGGGCCGTTTAAGGATCTGGGGAAAAAAAAATAGTTGGGGATTGGTCCTGCTTTGAGCCGGGGGTTGGACTAGATGATCTCCTGAGATCCCTTCCATAGGCAGCGCCCCTGCTGATATAGAAATGAAAGTCAGGCATAGGTCTACCACATTTCATCCAACTTTATCACTAGGTCTTGACTTACTCTCAGCTTTGGAAGCCCTCCGTGTGCTGATCACATTCTTCGTAAAGTCACTCACATTTACCTTCCCGTCTCCTGCAAAGAGAAAGTGCCAGGCAGGCAGAAAGAGACAGCGGTCTGTTCCGAACAGTTTTCCACTGAAAAATGTCATTCTGTCGAAATCAAAACATTTCATGGGAACGGGTCAATTTCAACAGAAGTTTTGACGGGAAAAAGTTGTCGTGTTTGGTTTGGACAACGCTGAAACATTTTGTTTGACTTCTAGGATAATAAAGTATGATTTTAAATATTATTTTACAGTTTTCTATATTATAGCTATGATGTTAATCTCATACAGCAGTAAAAATGAAATGAACCAGAATGAAAACATTGAGATGAAATGTTTCAATGGTCCCCAACTGAACTTTTTCTGAATTTTCATTTTGTGGGAAACTTTAAAATTTCAGCTTCTTGTTCTGATTTGAACACATTCCCCCCCCTCCCCCAAATCTTTGAGTTCACAGATTGTTTACGTCTATGGTTGTTTAGGTCTACAGAGAATACAGCGCTGTACCATGCTGCTCACCATCCACAATGACATGCTTCAGCACTTCTTGGAGCTCCTCCTGTGTTAAGTGCATCCCCATTTCAGCCAGAAGAGAGTCCAGGTCTCTGATATCAACCTTTTTCCCTGGGATAGATGGAGAGAAATACTTCAAATAATAGCAAAATACCTGACTTTTCATAGCACATAGCACCCCATTATTCACCACTGTCATGTAATGAGGATATGTTTTGAACAAAGTATGTCTTGTGAGGTGTCATTCTAAAAGTCTTGATCTGCTAGACATTAATATCTCGTTGGATTGTATGTGCTATCGTCGTGTGTGAAGTTATGAAGTTTGGCTAAGTAGGTGTTACTGAACCATGTCATGAGGTTGAAAACACCCATTAGTAGCCTTTCAGGTACAATAGTAAAAAGGCCAAACAATGTTAATGGCTTATTGAGGAAATGCAAACAAGCACCAGGATTACCCCAGGAACTGTGTACAATAGGAACCTCTCAGAGAGAGCACTGCACAATGGGAACTGTCTGACCCAGCTCACAGCAAAAGAGTTTGCCAGCAAGTGGGAAGAAGATATAAAAGGGGGAAAATGACATCATGATGGTACCTCACTCTCCCTACAACAACAGACCTGGAAACACCTGAGGAACAAAGACTGAACTGGGGGAAGTGATGGCCCCGGGCTAAAGGGATTTTTAGCCTGTGTATGAAAACCTGGGAAACCCAAGCTGCAAAGCAAAGGCATCTTGTGCCTTCAAAATCTGCCAGCCTGTTTATCACTCAGGGTGAGAATTTGCTAATTCATATCCTACCTATCTAGTGTGTTAAGCTCAGTTTGTGTTTTTTATTTGCTAGGTGATCTGCTTTGATCCATTTGCTATCACTTATAGCAGGGGTGGGCAAACTTTTTGGCCCGAGGGCCATATCGGGGTTGCGAAACTGTATGGAGGGCCGGGTAGGGGAGGCTGTGCCTCCCCAAACAGCCTGCCCCCGCCCCTATCCGCCCCCTCCCACTTCCTGCCCCCTGACTACCCTCCTCAGAATCCCAGACCCATATAACCCCCCCTGCTCCTTGTCCCCTGACTGCCCCCTCCTGGGACCCCCCGCCCCTAACTGCCCACCGGGACCCCACCCCCTATCCAAGCCCCCCACTCCCTGCCCCTGACTGTCCCGAGCCCTATCCACACTCCTGCCCCCTGACAGGCCCCCCGGGACTCCCACGCCTATCCAGCCACCCCCCACTCTCCACCCCCTTACCATGCCGCAGCAGGAGCTCGCAGCCCCGCCGCCCGACCGGAGCCAGCCACGCCAGCGTGCTGCCTGGCAGGAGCGGCAGACCAGAGTGCGGGCAGCGCAGCGAGCTGAGGCTGCAGGGGAAGGGGGAACAGCAGGAGAGGGGCCGGGGACTAACCTTCCCGGCCAGGAGCTCAAGAACCAGACAGGCCGGTCCCACAGGCTGGATGTGGCCTGCGGGCCGTAGTTTGCCCACCTCTGACTTATAGTCACTGAAAATCGATCTTTTGTAGTTAATAAACTTATTTTATGTTTTAATCCAAACCAGTGAGCTTTGACTGGAGTGCTTGGGGAAAACCTCTGCTTGGTTTCCACAAGTGTGCATTGCTCTCTTCGCACTGAGGGAGAGGCGGACCAGGTATTAAACCCATATACTGGCCAGATTTGACCAGGGCAGGACAGTTCTGCTCTGGGGTCCTAGGCTGGGAAGCTGGTGGTGAGAAAGCCTGTGTGTAACTGCAGCTGGGTGGGTGTGTCCCTTCCTGGGTGAATGTTGGTGAAAGTGCAGGCTGTCACAGCAGCGTAGTGTGAGAGGGAGCGCGGGCTGGTGGGTCAGCGGGCTCAGTGGTTCCCCAGTTCCTGATGGCACCCCGGGAGGAACCCGTCACACTGATGTCTGGGTTTTTTGATCTGTGGAAAAGGTGGCCACCATAAGTGGAAGGAAGGAGCCGCCGCTGCCTCTGGGGCCAGGCGGCATGTGGTGTCCAGGATCGGGGCCTTGGAGGAAGAGGCGGGGCAGGGGCCTTTGGGGGCCAGTTACCAGCAATTAGAAAGGTGGCAAGCCTCGTGCCACTTCTACTGAATCTTTGTGCCATCATGCAACTGATGCTCAGTCCATGGGCCTGATCCCGTGAGATGTTGAGTGCCATCAGCTGCCAGTGAAGTTAAGGGTGCCCGGCCCCTTGCAGGACTGGCCAGTACTGTGAGAATTCACAATAAATACACCTGCCGCATGCTTAGTGTTTATCATGGTCCATCCCTCTTTGACAGCAACTCCTCACTGCTCACCTTCACTGTGGGAGAATCTCCGGAGGGCTCTCACGCCCTGCAGAAACTTGCTCAGATACACCTTCCCGTCCGCTGTGCAAGAAAGAGAGTTCAGGGTTAAAAGAGAGGAGATACAGGCCCCATGGCTGGCATTTTTAAATAAGCGCTTGTAAACGGCACACAGAGAACCAGTCAATTGTGCATGCAAATAAGGCATTTGCACCTGCATTTTCCCCTTGACGCCAACAGATGGTGCGTAAGAGAGGCAGACCGATTGCATGTGCCAATCAGAACACAAAGGAGAAGTGGGCAGGGCTGGGGGCGTGCCCATTGAGATAATGCCTCTCATTGCATTTTGAGTATTGCTGGGAGTGGTCTCAGGAGGGGGATTACAGTGAAATACAAGCCGCCCTCCACTAAATTTGAGCAAAGTCAGATTAAGTCACAGACACTGTAGACCCATGTCTGCAGCCCCAGCTCCTGGAGTCATGTGATTACATTAGATTCAGCTTCATTAAAAAAGTATGTTCCTAGCTGAAAGGTTAAGCAAAAAACCTCGAAAATGTGACCCAAGTGTAACCGATGCAGTGAAGTTTGCCTGAGTCTGCAGAGAGCCTGAAACAACCTCTCAGAGAGGTTTGAACTGCCCTAGTCATCTCTCTGGTGGGGTTGTGGGGTGCAGGCCTGTATCATGGTGTGCCCAGGGGCCCAGATGGCTCTAAACCCAAGTCGCAAGGCTGTGGGGGCTACACTCTTAATCCCAAGACTCGGATTGTCAAGGAAAACTTTGTTTATTCTGGGACTCCAAACTTTTTCTCGAGGTGCTTCTTGCAGGCTGAGAACTCCCCAGGGCACAGCTACGGGCCGGCAGCAGCACCCGCCCCCCAGCACATTCTAGGCCTGCGGCAGAAGCTCACTCCCAGTGCCCTCCCCGACTCTTAAAGGGGCAGCTCCCATTTCTCTCACATCACTTTGTGTAGCTATTGACCAAAACAGCAAATACAACAGATATTCAAAATTATGACTAACTAGTAACAGGGTGGCCCTAATTCTCAACCCCCCCATTCCTGTTCCAATCAGGTGGAATTCCCCTGGCCTGTGGAGCTGCAGACTAGAACGGCCTGCGAGCGCTTATCCCACGGCGCCAATTAACTTACCTAAATTTCCAAGGGTCGGGCGCTGAGGACTGGAGAGGTGATTCCACCAGTTTACATTTTAGGGGGTTGTTTTAAATGGATCGCATATTTTCTTTCAACAATCTTGTGTACACACACACGCACACACACCCTATAGGAGCCCAGGATTTTTCACCCCAGTACATACCATCAATCCCCATGGAGCCATCCTCACTGCGGCTGCTGGCCCCAGGGCTGAGTCCACACCACGCTCAGCCCCCACCTTCCAGCCTGGCCCACCCAGGTGCAGTCACTCCCCATCCCTGAGAGGGAACACAGGCTGCTGGAAGTGGGATGAGGCCAGGCAGGCCCCCGGGTGGGAACCCTGGTGCAGAAGCCGGGCCCACGGCTGCAGTGAGGAGCGGCAATACTGGGTGCCCCACAGACCACGCAGGTTTGGCCCCACCGCCCCTCCATCGTGAGCAAAACTGAGCGAGCGGCATTGTGACATGGTGCACGGGGGCTGCTGCGCCGCTCAGGTTTGGCCTTGCAGCTCCTCCGTCATGATGGAGGGGCCCTGGGGCAGCCAGAACTGCTGTTCTTCACTGGTGCTAAAGGCATGCATGGGGCATAATGCATGTCCGGCTGCGGGCTCCCCTGCAGGAGTCTGCATTGCACCAAAATACACGGAGTGTCTCCAACGCTCACCATCAACCGTAACGTGCTTCAGGGCCTCTTGCAGCTCCTCGTTCGTCAGGTAGATCCCCATGTTGTCCAGAATGGAGTCCAGGTTCCAGACATCAACCCTGTCCTCTTGAATTGGTGAAGAAAAGAAATAGCGTCTGTGAATATCACCATAGGGTCAGAAGGGACCGCAAGGGTCATCTACTCTAACTCCCTGCCGCGATGCAGGATGTGTCCTGAAACCTTGGCTAGAAAACAGAGTTCTTTCTTCTGAAACGCCGCCTCACGCAGGCTGCCTGGGGTTGTTCTGTCCTTCTCGGCGCATTGTTCCGTTTTGCATTGCCCTATGAAGGTGCTGGATTTAATCCAATGGGCCTGATTAGGACCTCAAGTACCTGGTGTAGACAGGAGTAAAGCTACAGGTGTCTATGGAGTGACACCGGCATAAGCGAGGGGAGAATCGGGCCCAAAACTTCTCTTCAGATAAAATCGGTTGGATGTTGCTTCTGGCCCTGAAGCCATCTGACAGCCTGGCAATGTGCAGAGAAGTGGCTTTGTTTGTGTAACAGGGCTGCCCCTTTAAGAGCAGGGCAGGCTGGGTATACAGTAAGAGAACTGGCAGAGGTAAAGTAAACTGGGGTAGACTCTGCAGAAGGAAATGCCAGCAAGCCTGGCACTCGGGGAACTGGCGTGAAGAGATCGATTGGGCCAGATTTTCTCTTCTGTTGTGGCTAGTGAGATGGGATTTGGCCTTGTAGCCCTTGAGTCTGTACAGTTTTTAACGCTCTGAGCTCAGGGATCCAGACCAGCCTGTGTCGCCCCAGTGAAGTCAAAGCAGGAGGAGAGTCAGTGTTATCGAGCAGCTGGACAATGAACCGGGACTCAGGAGATCCGAGTTCTGTTCCGTGACACCTCTGCACCTGTTTCTCCTGCACTCTGTCTGTTCAGACACTTGGCTGGCAGGGACCGTTTCTCGCTGTGTCTGGACGGCCCCCGAACTCTAAAGCAGCCCTGATCATGACTGCAGCCTCCGGGTAACACAAATAAATACATAATCTTGAAAAAACCCAGCTCCAACGCTGAGAGCACCGCTTGAAATGCAGAGACGTGGCTCCATCTATCAGCTTCCACCCTCCAGTCCCTCTGGTTGGAAAATTTCTGAACGTGTCAAAATTTCAATAGACGGCCTAACCCCCGCCCCGTCCCCCTTTTCTTGAACTTGATCACCCTGTTTTTCAACCAGCTCTAGCAGCTGTTCCGAAAATGTCCAAACTTTGATGAAAAACAAAAGCAAACAAACCAACAGAAGCGGGGGAGGGGGGAATTTCCCCCTGAAATGTGTTTTTCCAGCAGCTCTGCTTGCAGTCAAGTTTCTGCTGAGTCTTTTGCTTTTTACACCACAACAGATTCATAGATTGGCCAGAAGGGACTAGTGTGATCATGTAGTCTGCCCCCTGTAGAACACGGGCCAGAGAATAACTCCTAGAGCTCCAATACCACGAAGAGACCACAAAAGCATCGTTGGGTCTTTAATAACTGTGTTTCCTAACTACACACAAACATGCAAGGCTTAGCTACACACATCCTGCTGTCCTCGCAGCATCACAGAACACGGGGAGCGCCACTAGAGGGCTCCCCATCTATTTTTCCTTATTCCTGTACACCAGTGGTTCCCAAACTTTAACAACCTGTGAACCCCTTTCACTAAAATGTCAAGTCTCGCGAACCCCCTCCTAAAAATGAATATTTCCAGGGATTTTCTCCTTTCCCTGAGTATAAATTATAAAAGCCGTGATCTTGGAAATATAAAATTTGTTTTTATGACATGCTTATTACACACTATTTATTATTAATTATTATTTATCATAACAGTATTGTTATTACATTATGAAAACGGGTAACACTCTTCCAAGATCTCACTTTCGTAGCTTGTATCACTTTGAATAAGCCTGTTCTAAGACAAGGCTCCTATGTTTCACCAAGGAGTATCAGATGTGAAACAGCATGAAGATATTTAAGAAGCCAACTCAAAGAGTTCCTCCTACACAAGCATTCGGGTCTTGAGCAGTCCAGGCAAACAACGCACGTTACAACAAAGCTTAAACTTGTTCTTCATAATCATTTTAAAAACAATACTAGTTGCCTATTTAATTTTAAAAACAGCAAAAAATATCCACCTCCCTTTCCATTTTTTATAAGGTGTCTTGAAGTTTAAATCTCCTCAGTGTGATAGATATGATTGCTTTGATCTGCTTAGCTCTTGGAAGCTAGTCCAGGGGCTCCAGGCCGCTGTGCTGCCCAAGGTCCCTAGGGACAGCTCTGTCCACCAGTACGGAATTTTTTTCCCCGAGAACCCCCTGTAACATTTCACGAACCCCAGTTTGGGAACCACTGCTGTACACTAAACTAGAGCCCTGTGCTGGACTATTTTTTTAATCCTGCCTCGCAAGACCCACTCCTACCTGCTCCCACATTGTTTCTTGCATTTGTAACCCGCTCACACCTTAGATCCTGCAAATCCCGCATGAGAGACAGATTCCCCCCGTGCTCATTAGAAAAAAAAATATATAAACAGAGTTCAGACACAATTTTTACCACTAAAAAAATAAAACAAATCTTGCTCAAGCCACGTAAAAAAAAAACCAAAACACTTTAACTCCTGTTAGAACAGACATCAAATCTCTTTCTATTCCTCACTTAAATTTAAGTATTAAAACCTTTATTTAAAAAAAAAAAGAAAAAAACTTGCTTTACGTTGCTGAAATTCTGTTTAGGTCAAACTGCCGAGAAATTTAGTGTTTTCCCACAAATTCCCACAGGCTTTTTTTTCTGTCCACCCAACAAAGTATGTTTTTCTCGCTCCTGCTATTATGGCAGCGGGTCCTGGGGGATCCCAGTCCTGCTGTAGGGCTCCACTGTACACTACAGTTTCCACTTACTTTCAGCTTGGGAAAATCGCCGGGTCTTGGTCAAACCGGTCATGAAATCTTTCAAATTCACCTTCCCATCTTCTGCAATGAGATGATCCAGGTCAGGGCGAAGGAAAAAAAATGATGAACAGATACGAAGTCAAAAAGGAGGGCGGGGGGCGGGTCCAAAGCTGCCAAAGGGTTTTGGATGGAAAAGTCCAGCCAAATTGTTGAAAGTCCTAAAACCGTAGGACCAAATTCATCCCTGCGGTATCTTCATTGACCTTGACAGCATTACACCAGGGACGAGTTTAGCCCCTGAACGCTAACAGAGAGGCAGACATCGTGAATATTTAGGGCTGGATTCACCATTGCATTACGCTGGTTTTACACCAGGATAGGTCCATTGTGATCTATGGAGTTGTGCCCACAGCACCTTGGAGTAACACAATGGTGGATCAGTTCTTTAGCATTCAAACGTTCTCTGAGTCCCCCCCAGCCTGGAGCTCGGAGGGGCTGAGATACGGAAGGGCCTTTCTCCACATCCAAAGCCCAGATTTGACCCTGAAGAAGACAAGGCCTCCCCCTGATGTGTCGGCATGTCTGTTAAAATCCTCAAACCAAGGACAGGACAACTGCGTCACAGACTAATAGTTGCAGACTTTATCTGACCACTAGAACGATGGGCATGAGGTCAAAGGTTAATGATCAGAGAAGGGATTTTGCTCACGACAGCACAGGAGTTGGGTTTAAATGGAATGAGTAGCTCCTACAAGCCCTAACCCTACCCCGGGTATCGTCACAAGTGTACGAACAGCACCTCCTCCCCCCGGACAAAAAGTACAGGCCTCACCAAAGAACAGGAGGCTGTTTGAGACGCTCACCCTCACAGGTAACGTGCTTCAGCGCCTTCTGAATCTCCTCCGGGGTTAAATGAATCCCCATGTTGCGCATGATGGATTCCAGGTGATGAACATCCACTGTGTCCTCTTTGATCACGCCAATGGCTTTCATGGCCCCTTCCATCTCTGCAAGCGTGAAGAGAAGGTGTTGTGAGGCCTCCAGTCGGCAGAGTTAGCCAACTCCCGACAGGGGAGAGGAGGGGATTGGTCGGGAACGCTGCTTGGAGAAGAAGAAAATGTGACCCTAGTTCTTAGCTTCCAAAGAGAACTCAATGGGAACTCTTAGCAGCACCGAAAGCTAGAGGTCTGATCCAAAGCCCATCCAAGGCAATGGAAATACTTCCAGATGGACATTGGTACAGGCCCTGAAAGCAGACCTGTCTACTTAAGTAACTGGAGTTCTGTCTCCTTTAGAGATGTCCCTAATGGAGACAGCCACATCCTGCATGGAGTTTATTTATAGCCCATTGTTTCCTCTCTCTGTAACCCCTGTCTGCCCTCCCTGATGAAGGAGTGGGGTGGTGAATAGATGGGTGAACTCTGGGCTGTAGGAAAGCTCAGAGTAACTCAGCTCGATGGTAATATCCTGCTTTTCTCCTTCAGTAAGTCTCTCTTCTCTGGGTACATTTCTCACGGAGAATGGGAAGAAGAGTTACAAGGGGAAAGGAGTTAAGGCCACCCTGCCTAATCAGAACAGCCTGCTAGGTTGCAGGTCCGTCCTAGCTGGTAGGTCTGGGTAATCATCTTCGCACGAAAAGGAACCCCATGGAACAGCTCAGCCATGGGCATTTGGACACATGCTGCTGGACAGAGAGCATCTCGTGGGTTAAGAAAGGCCCAGCACCAAGACCTTCCTAGCACTGATTGCTGTTACAATCTGCTGGTGGTAGTCAGACACTGGGTGGCTCTGTCCACACTGGATGTTTGCAACGTGCTTCTGTGGGAGAGCGGAATTCACCATAGGGCCAAATGCAAGCTATGGGAGAAAAGAGCTAGACATAAAACCAGGGATGAGACGGGATGCCCTGGATACTCCCTCCCTGGTGCTAAGCCCTCGTTGGACGATCACAGTATCGACTGTTCTAAGAGCGTGGCGCTGTCAGTCAAGCGATTCTTGTGTTTCATGTCCTAAGCTCTTTGTCAGTCATGAAGCAAATACCATTTATCAGGAAGCCTCAGCTGTGTTGTGCCACCAACGGGCCATAACCTAGCTGCACTGGCCACTTGAGGATCTACTGGGTACAGGAATCCTTGAATGGTCTCTCATCTGGCCCCAAATGCTACAGAAGAGGATAGCTGGGCATGCCATAGAGAACTGTGGTACCCTTGCAAACACAGCCAGAATTCCACGATGCAAAGCATCGTCCATCCATCTCTGCATGGCTTCAGCTCCTCACTCACCTAGGGTTCTGGAGAAACGTTTGGTGCTGGTCAAACCCTTCAGAAATTCTTTAAAATTCACCTTCCCGTCTCCTGCAAGATAACGTGCAGGTCAGATGTAGAGAGGAGGCAGAACGGCAGAGTGCCGTCGGTTACAGGGGTGGGAAAACAGAGGCGAAGGGAAGGTCATTCTCTGAAGCAGTGACTGACTTTGTGGGATGGCCGCCATCTGAGCCAAGACACCTGGGATTGAACCAGCCCAGATACCTCCAGAGCGAAGTCTCAACTATTACAGCGTGAGCTAGAGAGCCATAAAGCCCTAGCTGGGGCTGTAACAGACTCAGATCCTCTGTGGATCGGCAACAGAGAAGATCCTGTGAGACATGCTCACCAGTGGGTTACACTTGGGGGGACTCAGTTCTTAGGACCCCCCCCAAAGTGCTGAGCTGGTAGGAGCCCTGGGCATTTAGCACCTCTGAAGCACAGGCCCAAACTGTCTCAAATCAGGTGCCCGCAGCCCCAAATCACTGGCCACCTTTGGAAGCATGGGCAAGTCACATGCAGCCAAGGGTCCCGTGCTCTGGCGATGTCAGAACAGGGCTAGAAGGCAGGTCTCCTGGGTCCTGAGCCGCTAGATCACCAGTGGATCTGCAATGCCCTTCGGGCTCGGCTGACTGCCCCATGAGCGCTGTAGATTTCAGTGGGAGTTGCATGCACGTTGATGGCAGCAGCACTGGACTCTAGGAACCAGGGCTCGATTCTCCATTGGGTCTGGGCACAGCACGGGCACAGAGGGGCGGGCGATAGGTTGAGCGGAGCTCCCTGGTTCTCAGCCATCCACTGCTCCCTTTGCTCCCTGGACACGTCCCCTCCCCGGCCACATATATTGCTGGAGTGAGGGGGAGTCTGGGGCAGGAAGCAGCGAAGGAGCGGGTGCAGGAGGGGGCTACACTGCCTCTGCCAGCTGTGCCATCACAGAGTCACCCCGCGGGGGGGGATTCTCTGGCCCGTCGCTCCAGCCGCTTTACATTCACCGTGCACTGAGTCAGCTTGGCCGAGGAGACACTCAGCCCCAGGTCAATGCTCCAAGGCCACAGGGAGGGGCCGACCCTGCCACTCGTACGCAAGCAGCGCTGTATTTGCTCATGTGACGAACACCCTGCTTGGCGGGGGCCACGGCCCTTCCTCCTCGGGGTGCCTTGCACCCCAGAACAGAGCGCCTGCAATAGGGAGAGGCCTTTGAGCTGGCCATACACACAGGGGAGGCTCTTTGTTCCTCTGATCTCCCCACAGCTACAAAAGGACCCATCAGAACATGCCCCATATGGATCCCTTTCCAGATGCCGGTGCTGGGCGATACCTAGACCTGAGCAGTTACATTCCCAAGCCAAAGAGAAACTCTCCACCAGACCACTGGACGGAGCAAGGATCCCCCTTAACGCTGTTGAAAATGTTGCATTAAAAGGATCACCTGCTTTGACGCTTGAGCATTCACCAACCCCACGTATTGTGCCATACGCAGGATTAGCCGCCTATAAAGAAATGTGGGGCTGCACCCTCCCTGCTAAGGTTGCTTACCATCCACTGTAGCATGCTTCAGTGCTTCCTCCAGCTCTCCCTTGGGTAAAGTGATCCCTATGTTAGCCAGAGCCGACTCCAGGCGAGAAACCGCAATTTTGTCACCCTCAACCTTGCTGATGACATCCAAGGCCTCCTGCATGGCTGCAAATGTGCGGAGAATATAAAGCAAAGCGTTAACTGGGTCACCTCTCTGCATCAGCGCAGGGTGGTGTCCTAGCATGCCAGTGAAAATGAGGGAGGACCAGAGGCTAAAATAGGGAAAGAACAAGTTAAAAATTACGTCAACAAATTAGATGTCTTCAAGTCACCCGGGCCTGATGGAATACATCCTAGAACACTCAAGGAGCTGACTGAGGAGATATCGGAGCCATTAGCAATTATCTTTGAAAAGTCATGGGAGAGATTCCAGAGGGCAAATGTAGTGCCCATCTATAAAAAGGGAAATAAGGACAACCCGGGGAATTACAGACCAGTCAGCTTAACTTCTGTACCCGGAAAGATAATGAAGCAAATAATTAAGCAATCAATTTGCAAACACCTAGAAGATAATTAGGTGATAAGTAACAGGCAGCATGGATTTGTCAAGAACAAATTGTGTCAAACCAACCTAATAGCTTTCTTTGACAGGGTAACAAACCTTGGGGATAGGCGGGAAGCGGTAGACGTGGTATATCTTGACTTTAGTAAAGCTTTTGATACTGTTTCGCATGACCTTCTCATAAACAAACTAGGGAAATACAACCTAGATGGAGGTACTGTAAGGTGGATGCATAACCAGTTGGAAAATCGTTCCCAGAGAGCTGTTATCAGTGGTTCACAGTCATGTTGGAAGGGCATAATGAGTGGGATCCCGCAGGGATCGGATGTGGGTCCGGTTCTGTTCAATATCTTCATCAATGATTTAGATAATGGTATAGAGAGTACACTTAGAGAGTTTGCGGATGATACCAAGATGGGAGGGGTGACAAGTGCTTTGGAGGATTAAAGTTCAAAATGATCTGGACAAACTGGAGAAATGGTCTGAAGAAATCAGGATGAAATTCACTAAGGACAAATACAAAGTACTCCACTTAGGAAGGAACAATCAGTTGCACACATACAAAATGGGAAATGACTGCCTAGGAAGGAGTACTGCGGAAAGGGATCTGGGGGTCATAGTGGATCACAAGCTAAATATGAGTCAACAGTGTAACAGTGTTGCAAAAAAGCAAACATCATTCTGGGATGTATTAGCAGGAGTGTTGTAACCAAGACACGAGAAATAATTCTTCCTCTCTACTCCATGCTGATTAGGCCTCAACTAGAGTATTATGTCCAGTTTTGGGTGCCACATTTCAGGAAAGATGTGGACAAATTGGAGAAAGTCCAGAGAAGTGCAACAAAAATGATTAAAGGTCTTGAAAACATGACCTATGAGGGAAGATGGAAAAAATTTAGTTTGTTTAGTCTGGAAAAGAGAAGACTGAGAGAGGACACGATAACAGCTTTCAAGTATGTAAAAAGTTGTTACAAGGAGGAGGGAGAAAAATTGTTTTCCTTAACCTCTGAGGCTAGGACAAGAAGCAATTGGCTTAAATTGCAGCAAGGCCGGTTTAGGTTGGACATTAGGAAAAACTTCCTAATTGTCAGGGTGGTTAAGCACTGGAATGAATTGCCTAGGGAGGTTGTGGAATCTCCATCATTGGAAACTGTTAAGAGCAGGTTAGACACACACCTGTCAGGGATGGTCTAGATAATACTTAGTCCTGCCATGAGTGCAGGGGACTGGACCAGATGACCTCTCAAAGTCCCTTCCAGTCCTATGATTCTATAATTCAACACAAAGAGCAACCATGCGCTTTCAGTACGAGTGTCTTATTTTAGGGGTAAGGAGAGAGGCCAATAGTAAAGGAAACAGGAGAGAGCACAGTATGTGTAGCTCCTCTGCAACAGGCAACTCACTGTAGCAGCTCAGAGAACAAAGTGGCCACTGCATGCACACAGAGAGGCATCTTAGAAATGTAAAGGTACAATACACATAAAACTTAGGCATCAGCATTTGGTAGCTACAAACCGTACAGAGAATTTGGTCCATGGACTTCTGCTGAGATCAGATCTAAATTGTATTGCTAACATTCTAAAGAGGAGATGAACCTAGAGAACAAGGTGAAAAGTATCAACTTCCCGTGAGAGATTAAGGAAGCTGAAATGAACATCTGATTGGATCATTGGAGCTGAATAATAAGTATATGTGGCACCAGATTCTCCTCTCATTTATACAGATATAAATCTAGACTATGTGCGTTGAAGTCTATAGAGTTAGTCTGGATTTAAACCAAAAAGTCATGAGACCAGAACCTGCCCTTTTGATTTCCACAAATGTGCCTACGGAGATCTACTTTTGAAGGATACCTGTTCTCACTCACCTGAAGTTTCTGAGAAGCGCTGGGTGTTTATCAAATTTGTCAGAACTTCTTTGAAATTCACCTTCCCAGCTTCTGCAAGGTAGAGGACACAGCAGACAGAATGGACATTGGGCAAAACACCCAGCATGAAGATAGACCTTTTTAACTTAGGAAACTCCTTAGTTAACACCCAGTATGATGGATAGTAGGGACAGCAGACATGGCAGTAAATCTCCCTACATGCAAGGCTGTGGTGACTTTAAGAAAGTTTCTATAAATAAGGGATGAAAATGTGCCTATAAATTAATACATGGGATTGTGTAAAACAGGAGAACCAGGTTACTATGACACTGACACACACAAGCAGACATGTACAATTTCTGTATCGGCATGCAACAACAGTGCTCGATTTTGCAGGTGCATTTAGTGCACACGCAATACTGGGAGTATGCCATTGGGTCTTAAATATATCAAGCCAAATGCTGCTCTCAGCTCTGTGCAACTCTCTGCAACTCCACCGAAATTCTTTCCTCCCCTCACCCCCAACCTTATTAAGTTCTCAGCCCGTGGAGAGGAGCATTAGCCAACAAGTGATGTTTGACCCAAACCCCAAGCAAGGGACAAAGGCCCCTTGGGATGCTGTTCGTTTAGGACTCTCCACCACAGATCTGCCACCACACAGACTCCACGTCTTCTAACATGGACACGGCCCTTAACACGGCAACACAGACACAGGGCCAAATTCGTAGGTGAGTCTAAATGAATCAAGCAATGGCCAAGCTGGTGTAACTCACCCCGTCTTCCAAGCTCCCTCTGAGTGTCAGCTCCCCAGGTGACTCATCGGTGAAGGTGGCACCCAGGGAAAACAGGCGGCTCGCGGGGAATGCTCACCGTCCGGGGAAATCTTCTGCAAAGCCTCCCGCAGCTCCTCGCTGGACACGCTGATCCTCAAGCTGGCCAGAATGGAATCCATGTCTTGCAGATCAACTTTGTCCTCTTTGATCCTGCTGAAAGCCCCGATGGCGTCCTGTAGCACTGCCGGTCAAGATCAGACAGCTATGGGGGGCTTGATTCTCCACAGCCTTGCACCTTGTGTAGACATTTAGGGCTAGATCCTATGCGGGTGTAAATCAGAGCAGCTCCACTCAAGCCAATGCTGATTTACACTAGCATAGGGGCCAGCCTTTCTACCGGTGCAAAGTGGGTATAAAACGCTACACGCTCACTTCTCTCAGGCGTAAGCGACCCCTCCCCCCCGTGTGTGTAAGGGCAGAACAAGGAGACTTGAAGGGTTCGGGAATTTACTCCTTGAAGACAAGAAGGAGTTAAAAAGGCTCCATGAAGCCCCACTACCAGACACAAGCCACATGTACTTTCTGGGTGGAACACCACTGATTCTAATGGAGTCACGCCTGATTTACACCCCCCTCAGGAAGACCAGGATCAGGCCCTGTGTTTGCATCCCACAGAGGGAAAAATCGACCTAGAAATGGGCCAGAGAATCTTTGTCTCTTATGGAAAATAATCTGCACAAGATGTGAGAGCCGCGGAGGAGAAACGGCTCCCACAAAGGGGCTGGCAAGGACGGTTAGCGCCACAAGCCGTTTACATGGAGGGTCAGATTTCCACCCTCAGTTGGGACCAGCTGTTCCAAAGGGCCCAGCAACCGACGTGCACCCGATGGGCCGAGCTCATTTGAAAATCCTTCCCGTCATGGGGCAAGTTCTGCTCTCAGTGACACTGGGGTAATGACGGGGGGGGGAAGAGGGGGAGGCGCTCCACGGAGGCCAATGGAATGAGCAGAGCGTCACCCCAGGGCACACGAGCGCCCAATCTGGCCCTGTGCTGCCTCTTGCAAATACAACATAGAGCTGTGCTCATGGAGAGGTGTTAAAACCTCCCCCCTCGAGCGTGGCCCCCCCTTCCAGTTTGCCAGCGCCCCCTTCTTCATTCTGGCTTTTCCCTGCAGGAGGACGGCGTGTTAAGAGGGCTGCTCAGGGCCTAGCTTGGGCAACGCAGGAGATTGCCTTGTGCAGGCGCTCTGTGGGGAGCTCAGATCCGGGGACCGGCTCCTGGGGCAGTCCAAGACTGGCGAGCGCGATCAGGTTTTTCTAAGGGGCCCTCGCTCCTGTAACTGCGATTCGCTCACCCGCGGAGTCCAAAAAGTGCGGGATGCTGGCGAGAGCCGTCAGGAACTCCTTCAGGTTCACGGTCCCGCGCTCTGCAAGGGACAGAAATGCTGAGATGGGCGGAGGGGGACGAGGGGACAAAGAGACAGGCAAGGCCGATTTCACTGGGCCAGGAACAAGTCCCCAACTGAGCACAGGGCAGCTATTTAAACGCCACCAGAGAAGGTCAGCCCTAAAGTCTGGCTCCACAGCACCAAAGTGTTGGCCCATTCGGATCTGGGCTTAGATAGCATCAGTGTCCTGTTAAATGACAGCTAACAGGGCAGGAAGGACGGTCTATTATATGAGTCAACAGTGTGCCCTTGTTGCCAAGAAGGCTAAGGGCATTTTGGGCTGTATAAGTAGGGGCATTGCCAGCAGATCGAGGGACGTGATCATTCCCCTCTATTCGACATTGGTGAGGCCTCATCTGGAGTACTGGGTCCAGTTTTGGGCCCCACACTACAAGAAGGATGTGGAAAAATTGGAAAGAGTCCAGCGGAGGGCAACAAAAATTATTAGGGGGCTGGAGCACATGACTTACGAGGAGAGGCTGAGGGAACTGGGCTTGTTTAGTCTGAAGAAGAGAAGAATGAGGGGGGATTTGATAGCTGCTTTCAACTACCTGAAAGGGGGTTCCAAAGAGGATGGATCTAGACTGTTCTCAGTGGTGGCTATCTTAAAACAGAAAAACTTCAAAAACAGACTCCAACCCCGAGAGACTGCTGAGCTGGAATTGATATGCAAACTAGACACAATCAACTCAGGGTTAAATAGGGATTGGGAATGGCTGAGCCATTACAAACATTGAATCTATCTCCCCTTGTAAGTATTCTCACACTTGCTTCTTATCAAACTGTCTGTACTGGGCTATCTTGATTATCACTTCAAAAGTTTTTTTCTCTTACTTAATTGGCCTCTCAGAGTTGGTAAGACAACTCCCACCTGTTCATGCTCTCTGTATGTGTGTATATATATCTCCTCAATGTGTTTCACTCTATATGCATCCGAAGAAGTGGGTTGTAGCCCACGAAAGCTTATGCTCTAATAAATTTGTTAGTCTCTAAGGTGCCACAAGTACTCCTGTTCTTTTTGCGGATACAGACTAACACGGCTGCTACTCTGAAAAAAGAACAAGAAGCAATGGTCTCAAGTTGCAGTGGGGGAGGTTTAGGTTGGATATTAGGAAAAACGTTTTCACTAGGAGGGTGGTGAAGCACTGGAATGGGTTACCTAGGGAGGTGGTGGAGTTTCCTTCCTTGGAGGTTTTTAAGGCCCGGCTTGACAAAGCCCTGGCTGGGATGATTTAGTTGGGGATTGGTCCTGCTTTGAGCAGGGGATTGGACTAGATGACCTCCTGAGGTCCCTTCCAACCCTGATATTCTATGATTCTATGATTCTAGTACCGAGGACTTGGGGCTTGTCTACATGGCCCCGCAGTCCAGGCTGTGGGGCTGTGGAATGTGTTGCGCTCCAACAGGACTACATCAGTGTGAACTAGGTCCCTTTCAGTTTGTGCCAGCGGGGTTTTCACGGGGCAGGGACAGCGCAACACGTTCGAGCGCTCTACAGTTCACACCCCCGTAGACCGGACTGCGGCGCCATGTGGACAAGCCCCAGGACTGAAGAGAACTGGATTCAACTCCCAGCTCAGCCACAGCCTCCTGGTGTCTCCTTGGGCATGTCACTTAGTCCACCTGGGGCCATAGGCGCCGACTCCATAGGTGCTCCAGGGCTGGAGCACCCACGGGAAAAAAAAAAGTGGGTGCTTATCACCCACCAAATGCAGCAATTTGGTGGCACCCCCAATCAGCTGACTGGCCACTGGGGGAGGGGCTTGGGGGCAGGAAGAGGTGGAGTGAGGGCAGGGCCTTGGGGCAGAGTGGGGCTGGAGCACCCTGGGCCTCACTTCCCCTTCAGTAAAAGGGGGGTGGTCCCTGCCTTGTTCACAGGGGTGCCGCGAGGACAAAAGGCCGTGGCTGATTGTGAGGCGCTCAGATACTACAGTGCCGAGGGCTGTGGAGTTGCTGAGACAGATATTTATTTGTGCTTATGAAGGCCCTCCCAACAGATGGTCTCAAAAGCCCCGTAGAAACATTAATTGAGGACGTTGCAGGACTCCCCAGGGTGGCAGGGAAATCTCATTCGCCCAGTTTTACAGAGGAGAGACAGAGGCAAAGTGACACGCCCCAGCTCATAAAGGGAGTTAGTGTCCGAGGCAGCAATAGACTCACACAGAAGCGCTCTAACCTTTAGCCCACACGCCCTCCTTGCTTTAGAACGAGTACCGGACATGCGAACACCAACACCGGCTGTACCTGGTGTCTGCAGAACGCGCATTACAATGCTCACCATCAACAGCAAGGGCCTTCAGTGTCTCCTGGACCTCCTCCTCCTTTAACGAGATGCCCAGGTTTTCCAGGGTGGATTTCAGGTCGTCCAGGTGAATCTTACCTCCGTGCATCCCGCTGACAACGTTGGTGGCATTCTGCAATGCTGAAAGCACCCAAGGAAGGGGCAGGGTGTTACACAGGCCATGAGTCCCATGGAGAATTTTCTTCAGGGCTACGGTCTCAGGAAAATCACTTAGGTCCAGATTTTTAGAGGTATTTAGATGCTGCTGTGCTCAGCATTGCAATGCTAACTAGCTTAAGAGCCTAAATACCATTTTCCAAAGGGATGCAGGCACTTGGGAGCCTAAATCCCATAGACTGTCAATGGAATTTAAGCTCCTTTTGCCTGAATGCAACTCCCCCCCCCCCCAAACCCTTTAATAAACTAAAGAAATCTTGAAGTACAGACTTGGAGTGGAGTTAAATAGCACTGAAGACAGGCTGACCAGATTACTGACCTCTAAGAAGACAAATTTGCAAATCTTTTTCCCTAGAGATCTCTTAAATCCGCCTGGATTCTTAGGCAAAAGCAATCCAGTGTTACCTGCAAATTATTCCCAGGCCCCCACAGGATGTGCAAACTTTGCTTTTTGCAGACACGAAGGTATGCTCGTGCATTAGCACACAACAGATAAAGCACATGCTGGCGATTCATTACCCATAGTGAGAGCTTCTATCTATAGTAATAAAGAGCAGACTCTGGGAGCCACGGCATTGGCAGTGACAGATCTGGAGGACTTGTCAAAGCTGGGTGAGAAGATTTCAACATTACTGATATTAAAGACCTTGTGCTATTTGCCGCGTGATTCATTGTGGGTGAAATTCATCTCCATACATGGGATCCATGCACCACTTAAGTGCCATTTCAAGAATGTAAGTGGGATTTTAGGGGAGCACTGGCCTTGGCTCAGGGTGAATTTCACCCAACGGGCCTGATTTTTAAGAACAGGCTCCCATTTTGCTCCTGCAGTTGACTGTGGAGACAGTTTTGCCGGTGTACACTGCTGGTAGCAGATGGGTGATTGGGGAAGTTAGTTCTTGGATGGAGCTAATGGACTGGATCATTTTCTATTTATACAATTTGCCTCTTTTATTTCCTTTCTTCTAAATCCTCACTTACCTTCCAGCTCAGAGAAGTTCTGGGTATTGCCTAAGGAGGTGAGAAAGTCTTTGAAATTCACCTTTCCATCCCCTGTAAAATACAAATTAAACATCAATGGACAGATACTACTGTTGTTGTTAGAATACCTAGCTCTTATACAGTGCTTCTCATAGAGGCTTACAGAAACACTGCATTTGTGGAAATTGGCATATGAGAGAGACAGTTTAATACTGTACTAGCTCCTTATACACTGTACTTTTCACAGGTAGATCTCCAAGCACTTTACAAAGGAGGGACATACAATTACCTCCAATTTACAGATGGGGAAACTGAGGCATATAGCTGATACCTGTCTTGCCCACAGTCACCCAGCAGGCCAATTGCTCATATAAGTTAAATCCCAGCTGTCCTGACTCCTAGTCTAGTGTGCTGCCCATTGGACCGTACTGCCTCTTTCCCCCCATATATTAGTTATAGAATTGCCCCCATACTTTCCTCCTAATTTATTTATTTACAATTTTTGTTTGGGAGATTCATAGGTAGCATTTGAGAAGGCCCCAGGCAGACAATATCCCCTATTATTGCTGGGCGAATACATCATAAGTTATTTGCCGATTCTTTTCTACAGGCAATTCTTGATCTTCGGAAGTTAGTTGGGAATATCTGGCGTCTGATTGTCACGCAGGCGTGACTGGATCCCTAGGTCACGTGGTATATTTCTGTTTCCTGACTGGATGATATTGGTGGGACTCATGCTCATGGGCAGAACATCAAGCACGTGCGTAAATGCTTTGCTGGATCGGGGCCAGCGTGCTCGGTTTCTGGCAGGCTCGAACGCACAGCAGAGAACCCGGGCGCTGAGCGGCGTACAGACGTGGAACCTCCAAGCAGACATTCCCCTCCAGCAGAAGGGCCCACATAGGAGATGCCCACCGTCAACGGTAGCGGTCTTTAGTCCCTCCTGGAGTGACTCTTGGGTCAGATGAACTCCCAGGCTGTTCAGAGTTTGCTCCAGCTGAGAAACAGGGACCTTATCCTCTTTGATCTTGCTGACAGTCTCCAAGGCCTCCTGCAATGCTGCAGACACACAGCCAAGGTAAAAAGCAAGTTACAGAGGGGAGGGGGGGTGATTAAAGCAATGGCTGCAGCCCCAGCAGTGCTGTCAAAAGGGGGATGTTAATAGTGGAGGAAACAACAACAGACTTAAAGGGCCACATGTATAAAACAGAGCCTTCAATCTTGACTAGATGAGCTACAGCGCCATAGAAATTCATATTTCAGTTTTGCCTATCGATTCAGAGCTGCACGGCCCTGAGTAGTAAGAGAGTCCCTCCCCTGAGCAGCTTACGCTCTAAATAGACAGGACAAAAGGGGAAACCGAGGCACAGAGCGGGGCAGTGACTTGCCTAAGGTCACCCCGCAGGCCAGTGGCAGAGCTGGGAATAGAATCCAGGTCTCCTAAGTCCCGCTCCAGTGCCCTATCTCCCGATGAATAACATGTGCTGGCTAGCATATAAATATAGCTCATATTATTAATATGTATTATCTGCACCATATAGAAGTACAGTATGTGTCAAACACCAATAACCTTAAGCACAAATAGTGCACTAATGATAAAGCCTAAATTGGCCTAGACCATAATCCTGTTCACTTATGCTAAGTATCCCATAACTCCTTGCATTTGCATAAGGCATTAGACATTAGGCATAAGCAGACAGGAAACATGTCAAAATAAAGATACATTCATTTTATGTCTTAGTACAAGCTAGGGAAGGACGTTTACGGAGCAGGACCTGGAATGCTGGTATTCAGAACACAGAGAAGGTGGGAACAAAACAACAAATTAGGGAACTGGGACAAACCGGTGGCTTGGATTTTAGTGACGTGTAAGGAGATGTGTAACTTGTAAACTCGTCAGAGAACTAATACCAGCTGAAATGGGTCAGCTGGGAAGAACAGCTTCTGGGTAAGGTGAATGTAACATGGCTGCATGGGACAGCTCCTCGGAGACTGGTATTGCATAGAACCTTTTTTGCTGTACCCCATTAATAAACCTGACTGACATGGGTTATTATTTGGTCTCTTGAATATGTTTCATCGCAACAAACCAAAGTGGGGTCAAGCAACTGACTGTACAATCTATCAACACCCCAGACCAAGCTGCTTCTCGGATTTCTCTGCTACTCACCTACATATTCAGAGAAGCGTGGGATGTTGGTCAAAACCTTCATGAATTCCTTCACATTCACCCTCCCCGATTCTGCAAGGCAGAGAATGGCTCAGAAAGGAAAGGCACGGCAAACAGACCATACTGGGCAAAGAAACGGACAGGCAGAAGGGCAAGTTCTGAGGTGAGTGACGCCGGTGGAAATCTGGAGTAACTCCCATGACTTCGGGGGAGTTACCGTAGAAATGGCCTGGTGTTACAGGGGAGGGAATCGGGCCCAGAGTGTCTCAGCTGCAAATTCTCCTATACCCCTTCCTCCAAGCATGGTCCTAACTGCCTTCCCAAAGCCTCCTGCACTCCTGCATCGATACCAGCCTGTCTCCAGCAAGCCAGAGATGATGCACCACCCAGCTGCCTAACCCCCCCCCCACTGGTTTTCCTCCTCCTCGGACGGTCCCAGGAACCCTAGCCCTCCCCCGGGCCATTCCAGAAGTAGAGCGGATCCCACATCCATCTCCTCATACTCTCACCCAGCCAGTCACCACATATGCTCAGGCTGGGCAGAACAAGGATACTTGCTCTGCTGAACTCCAAGAGATGAACCCTTGAGACACTCACCGTCAGCAGGGCAGGACGTCAGGGCTTCTTGCAGCTCCTTGGGGGTTAAATGGATCCCCATGGCCTTCAGAGCCGACGGCAAGTTGCTCACCTCGATCTTGTCTCCGCTGATTTTGCTGAGAGTGTTGAAAGCGTCCTGCAAAGCTGTGGGGACAGCGAGAGCAGAGGGGCGGCTAGTGCGTCTCTGAGCCTGGCTCTCCGTTAAAGTCGCTGACGCTGCGGCACGGCGGGTGTGGAATGTCACTTGATCCAAACGGCAGCTTGGCACACGGTGCAAACGACTCCATAAAGTACAGGGCAATGGAGAATCGAGCCCCTTCCATCTGGAAGTCTCCTATCCACGCTCCCATCACCAAATTAGAGGGGTATCACTTTAAGGGGAGCCACAGAATCAAATAATGGACTGTTGACTGTGGATATAAGGTTGCTGTAGAAACGAAGTAATCAATTATGGAAGGGGAGCCCCGGTTTCTAAAAGCAGAGGCAACGGTAAGGGTGTGTCTACATCTGCAACTTAATCTGGAATAAAGCAGGGTGTGATTTTAAAGTGGATTAACTATTGCTGATTAACTCCATGAGTGGACGCGCTTATTCCGGAATAAAAGTGTTCACATATGGAGTTAATCCGGAATAGATATTCAGGAATCACTCCCTGCACAGATGAACCCTTGAGAAAACTAATGAGCCACATGAGAAACTTCCTTGATGAGAGGTGTATGGATGAGAACATCGACTCCTCCATTAAACTGGATCACATTTTCTCAGCACTGAATCCCCTCCTGCTGCAGGGCAGAAGGCAGCCACTGGGTGAGTGGGCTAGGAAGGAACTTTGTAACTCACGATTTTTTTTTTTTTAAATCTTTCTCTGAAGCATCAGATATTAGTTCCTGAAAGAGACAGGATACTGGGTTAGACAGACCCTTGGTCCAATCCAGTCCAGCAATTCCTCTGCTGTTACATCAGCAGAGAGAGATTTGGGCCAGACAACAGAATTGCTACGATTCCAAATACCTCCTTAAAGATTACTTCCCAGAGCTGTGGTCTGGGCTATATCCCATCCCGCTGGGAACTCTCCAGTGCACAGAGAGCTTGGGTCTCTAGACCTGTGCTTGCAGCCAAACGGCTCAGATGGCTTAGCTGGCAGAGCAGGGACAGCGGCTTGGCACAGCGACCTGGCAGCTAAAGAGCGAGTACCGTGTCGGAGAAGAGGCGCCTCAGACTCGCACGAAGAGATGAATTCCTAGCAGCTGGAAATGGAGATGTGGCTCTTCTCCTGTTCTTTCCCTCCCGTCTCATTTCTTTACTTTTGTCTTTTTTTCCCCCTGTTCTCCCCTTATTTTTTTTTAAAACGAGGCTCCACCACCAGCAACAGAGTCAGTGAAATCCGTCTCACCGTTGGGGGACCTGATGGCTGCAAACCAGGCCCTGTGCATCTCTGCTGAATGCATGTGTGACCCACCTCTGTGCCAGAACCACTGACTCTGTTGCAGCTGCACCTAGGGGTTTTGTAGCTTTTTCTGGAGCTCCCTGTGCTATCATGGTATTCTCGCATGCACCCCACAATCCTGACGGCGGAGGAGTTGGAGTGGGATTCGGACTCCCCATTTCCACGGGAATTGGGCCCCAAAGTCCTCTAAGCGGCTTTGGAAATCCCAGCCTGGACTGAGGCCAGTGCATGGCCGACCACCAGCCCACAAGGAAGAAATCTAATCTTGCTCAGACTAGTCGAGAGCGTGAAAAACCCCAGCGCTATCCCCAAGCTGGAATTTCCCGGTGCTTCTCCAGGGAGAGCTCACAGCTCAGCATTGACCTTCCGTCCATTTTCAGCGACGGTAAAGCTCTCGCTCACCTTCGAACTCGGTGAATCGCCGGGTCCCGGTCATGCACATCATGACGTCTTTAAAATTCACCGTCCCGTCCTCTGCAAGGCACAGAACAGCGGAGACGTTATGGGGAGAGGGGGGAGGCAGAGACGTGCGGGTCACACAGCGCTATCATCATCACAACTAGTTTCAGGGGGAGGGGCCCCCAAAAAGGTCAGTGGGACACTTCTCTCAGAGTTCACTTCTCAGCAACATGAAGGTCCCTTTACCCCACTCTGGCAGTGCAAAGGGAGCTGAAAGTGCCAGTAAATTACCCTTCACTCCTGCCAGGGAGATCTAAAGGGACCTTCATCTCAATGAGACGTGTCAGGCCACTGAAGCTCACTCTGGGCCCAGTGCTCCATTGCCCAGCACCTTGTGTGGTCACCTGCTCTGCTGAGCACCGTGAACACACAGGGTGAATGAGGGGCCGAAGACAGCCAGAGCCGGTGGTGTACAATGCTACCAGATTGGAACGGCCGCCTTTCGCACCGGGATAAATGTTGGCACTAGGCGAGAGGGATTCAGGCCCAGAATTCTGGCTGGTTTTATCTGTATGAAGTTAGTCACAGCTCCAGTGAAAACCTCCGTCGGCGGGAGAGGTGTATTGCCTGACCTTCAGAGAGAAGTTTGGCCTAATGGACAGAACTCTTGCTTGGGCCTCAGGAGAGCGGAGTGCTGGTCCCACCTCTGCTACTGACCCGCCAGATGACCTTAGGGAAGTCACTTTACCACTTTGTGCCAGAGCTTTCCCATCTGTAACATGGGGATAATAATTCTCCTGACCTCCCTTATAAAGCCCTCGAAGATCTATGGAGGAAAAGCGCTATAGAAGAGCTGGGTATTATTATTACTACAATTTCATATACTAGCGAATCAGGATTTCTAACTACACAACAGAGGGCTTATTACAGATCAAGTTTCTCTTTTCACAGGCTGGCACATGCTCTCGTACACACAGATATCTGGAAAGGCCCTACGTGCTCACTTCTGGCCTGCCTCCGCACGCAGTTCACCAGTGGAAAGGAAGTTGGCGTGCTCACCAGCGATCGTAACCGATGCCAGTAATTCGTGTAGCTCCTCCTCCGTTAAAACGATTCCCATGCTCGCCAGGGTGGAGTCCAGCGCATCGACACGGATGTTATCGTCCTTGATGCTGCTCATCGCATTGAAGGCGTCCTTCAGTACTGCAACGTGCACGGGGAACACAAAGAGTTCTGTCCACACAAGAGCTTCAGTGCAAAATTCGTCTCGCTTTACTCGAGAGGATTGGGGAAGACAGGGGCCAAACAATCCTGCTCCTCCCCATTCCCCCATGTGCACAACACCCCACCCCCCAGAATTACATATTCAATCACAGCCCACATGCTGTGCTGAATCTGAACTCACCTCCCCATCCTGAGGTCTGGTTTTCAGGTGAGGTTTTCAAAAGAAACCAGTGATTTTTGGGGCCCCCACCTTGAGGCACCCACAGAAGGGGGATGATTTTCAGAGGGTGGGTGCGAAGCACTTTCGGAACGTCAGGAACCTTTATGGTGTCTCCTCCTGGGGACTGGCCCCTTCTGAGAACCTCACCCAAAGAAACCAACCATAAAACAACAAAGGGCCTGATGTAAAGCCCATTGAAGCCAATGGAAATACTCCATGGCTTTGGGTCAGACCCATAAAGTTCTGCTCAAGCCTTCTCATCATGTTTGGCTGCTTCTAGGGTTCCTCCCAGAGGACTGCTCAGCCCATACCATTGATCCGCTCCTTCTACAGAGAGCCACTCCCACCTCCCTTATACCCAGGAGCTACCTGCCTCAGAGTAGGTTCTGCTTAACCCTTTCCCAGCAGGATCAACACCTGCTGACAGGGTAGATGGGAAAGTTCTGGGCAATCAACTGTTGCACTATATAACTGCATTGCCGTTGGCGGAATAACTCAGACTGTTGTCACAGAGCAGAATTTGGCCCCAAATGATTGAAATGTAATTCCATATCTGATCCCCCCCCCGATCCTTATTTCCTTGAAAGCTCTTACTCACCTGTAACTTCAGGAAAATGAGGTAGTTGGGTTAAAACTGTTATGAATTCTCTGAAATTCACCTTCCCGTTGTCTGCAAGATAAAGCAAAGTTCAGATGTGGAAAGAATGATGGACAGAAACTAACGGAGAGAAAGACAGACAAAACCTTTGTGCTGTATCTCGGGGTTCTCAGCCTGGACCCCCCAGGTGATGGAGAGGAGTCAAGGGTTTGCAGTCACCCAGCTCTACTCAGATTGGGAAATCTGCTGTTTGAGAAAGGCTGAGAACCCCAGCACCATGGTATCAGTATTATAGCATGTGAAAAGCGATTACAAATGCTGGTTTAGAATTCCTCTGCCCTGCCAAGAGAGGCTCTGAATTCAAGAGGAATGTATCTGTAGCAAGGTAAGGCAATCGAAGGCTGCCATCGGGGATGCGTGTCCCAGGCACACAGAGCGCTATTATTAAGTGTGCATCCCTGTTTACACAGCTGTAGCAGTCATGCTAATTGCCTTACAGACGGGTAGGAAGGCGAGGTCCCTGTCCCAAAGAATTGCCCGCAGAAACTGGAGCGATGGAGAGAGGGGAAAAGAGAGAACAAGGAGGGACGTTAAAGAGCTTGGGGGAGATTTTCCGACGTACAAACGGGAGTTAGGTGTCTGGCTCCCATTCGCTTTCCAATGGGAATTGGGCCCCTCACTGCTCCTGGTCCCTTTGAAAATATTCCCCTAAAGGACACAGTCCTGTAGCCTTAAAATTCAACCTGGCCTGCAGGTTGGTTCCCACTGAATTCCTGGGATCAAAGACACTCTTCTTTCCGGAAGGATAAGGGCTCACTCAGGAATCAGTGGGTGAAATTTTTCTCCAGCCTGCGTTACGCAGAAGGTCAGACTAGGTGATCACGGCAGTCCCTTCCGGCCTTAGCATCAATGAGCGTATGAGGAATGCAGCTAGACCATCACAAACCAATGGGTTCAAAGGGCAGACCTCACAAGAGGACTTCTCCTGCTAGACGAGGCCAAACACGTAAAGGGACGTACGTATGGCTGAAATTCACCCCTGTACCATACATCCATTGGAGAGGTATGTCCCACCTGAGCCCGTTCATGTGCACGCCAGCCCCAGGGGATAGGACATACCTGCACAGACCTTTAAGCAAGACACGCCCCACTGAAGCCCACACGGAGGCTTGAAATGCTCACCGTCAGCACTGGCTGTCTTCATCACCTCCTTCAGCGTCTCCTTTGCTAGATGGAGCCCCATGCTGCTCAGGGTGGACTCAAGGTCGTGGAGGTCAAAGTGGTCATCCTTGAGCTTGCTGATGGCCAGGCAGGTGAGCTGCAGCCCTGCAGGGACACAACCAACGCACGGCGGGGTGCACGTGAAACATAACTGCTACAGCATCCGGGACAGCAAAGAGAAGGGGGTGGCCAGACGGTCTTGGAGGCTGATTCGGCCAAAGCAACGGCAGAGGAAGCTTCCTGTACACTGTCCTGAGAAAGTCTCTGTGTCTACACTGGGAGGACTACTTTGGGGTTGGGGGAAGGACTCAGACTCCATGATCTAACCAGTCCTTGACATCGTCAACACAGGGATACCGTGGAAGTGCTCAAGCAAAGTGCTTAAGCCTGCACTTGAGTCCCAGGCTGAAAGCTAAGCACATGCCCAAGTGCGCTGCTGAATGGGGACCAAGAGAGGAGCTTGCTATTATAGGGTGAAATTCACCCTACGCCCAGGCCTCTGCACCACGGACACTCCCTTTGGAGGACTTCAGTGATGCACGGACCTCGTGCTGGGCCCTCGGCACAGGACAGAATTTCCCCCATAGCCTCTGCCTCCCTGAAGTTGCTGGGAGTTTTGTAACTGGCTGGTTCACGATGCCTCTTCTTGATACGTCAACAGTACGTAAGAGAGTGTGTTTGCTCTGAAGGCTTAAAAATCATCCAGCAACCTGTAACTCAAACGTTATCACCCCACGGAAACCAGGTAAACAGGCCCAGCCTCCCAGGGCTGCAGTGGGCCCAGCTAGGGCACATGACCCCCTGCGCGTTACCCTCACTCACAGCCTGAGCTAGCTGCATTAAAAAGTCAATGGAAAGATTCCCACGGACTTCAACGCGTGCTGGATCAGGGCCTTAGATCAACGGCTGCTCAACGGTCAAGGGGGGAGAGAGGGCGGGATTGGGGCTGGCTCCATCTTTACAGTCTTGCACCTGGAAAATGCTTTGTGCAGTTGAGAGATTTAGGAGCCTCAAAGGGAAAGATGCTCCAGGGGAGCCAAGGCTTTGCCCCATGGTCAGAGGGCAGCTGTTCAATCTCGTTCTGGAAACCCTGCCAAGCACAGCCCGGATTACAAACCTTCCTGAAGACCGCAGCAGGGCGGCTCCACAAGGCTGCGTGAGGCCGTGCAGCGTCTGCCTGCGTGACCTCACCAGAAAGAGCGACAATTATATGACACGTCAGTTGCAGTCTAGGGGCTAGATTCCCCAGTCTGCTCCAGCGGTTCTGGGCGACTTCTCCCACGCAAAGCAGCTGGGACCTTGGCTGGAGCAACTTCACGGCTGCTTTGCACTGCCAGAGCGCATTCAGTGAATCTGTCCTCCCACCAAAGCTCCTCTCTCTGCCCAGCACAGCGCTCACTCACCCACAGATTCTCCAAAGCGCTTGGTGGAGGTCACTCCCCTGATGAAATCTTTCAGGTTCACCTTCCCGCTGTCTGCGAGATAAAGAACACGGGTGGAGACTGTGATTAGCGATGAGCTAACGCTCTAACGTTACCATCTCAGCCTCCTGCAACACGTCTGCAGCCACAGCGGCTCAGAACGTCACAGCAACGACGGAAATCAGATGCTCCTTGTTGCCATAAGCGCAGAGCCTGGCCACTGGAACTGCGGGAGAGTCTCCTTAGCAGTATAGAGTCTATGAAGCACTACAGAGCAGCGCTGCTTCTCCCCGGGAAATGGCAGCAGTGACCCATACCCGCCAGCCAGGACATAACACTGGGGAAAGAGGAATGGTAACGTCAGGAAGCACACCGCATTGGCTATAGCAGCGGGATTCTAGACTATTAAATATCAGAGGGGTAGCCGTCTTAGTCTGTATCCACAAAAACAACTAGGAGTCCGGCGGCACCTTGAAGACTAACAGATTTATTTGGGCACAAGCTTTCGTGGGTAAAAAACCCACTTCTTCAGATGCTCATGCCCAAATAAATCGTCCCCCCGAGGTAAATGCTCACCGTCAACAGGACATAACTGGAGCACATCGGAGAGCTCTTCGCTGGACAAACTGACGTGCAAGTTGCTCAGCACAGACTTCAGGTCCTGAACGCCAATCTTCTCGTCTTCCAGCTTGCTGATGATGCTAAAGGCATCCTGCAGGGCTGCGGGCACACAGACAACAGGCCGGATGGAGTCAGCAAGCGGCCAGGACTTATCTCTCGCAAACAAGGGCCACCGGGTTAGCTACAGGGAGATCAGGAGGATGGGCCTACAGGTGCCATCCTGAAATTCTATGGTCAGCATTAGGCAGGAGGTCCGATTAGCCGGTCCCTTCTGGCCTGTCTCTGAATGCCAACGCACCACAACGCAGCTACAGAGAAACGGCTCTGGATACGTTCGTTACCAGCACTCAAGACGAAAAGCAGGCGGGACAGCTGAGGTAGCAGGATCTCCGAGCCGAAATGACCTAGTTGACGTGAGCAGAGCAAGACTCACCCCAGACAGGACCCAAAGCTGCAGGGCATTGTGGGATGAGGTGCAGGCTCCTGTCTTTCTCTGCCTGGCATGCTGGATGTCTTGGGAGTCCTTGCACTCATGGGGCAGCAAAGTGAAAGACTGTGGGGTATGTTTGCACATGGAAAGAACAGGGCTGTTCCAAGGACACCCATGGCCCATTTAGCTTCCCGGCCCATTGTCCACCCTTCATTAGGAGACTGGCTCTTACCTGGTGATGTGATGAAATGCTGGCTCCTGGAGAGAGCTCTCATAAAATCGGTGAATTTGACCCTCCCGGCCTCTGCAAGGAGAAAGGCAGGACAGCTGGGAAGGGAACAGGCCCCCAACAAACACCAGATGCGACCCAGGAGTGCCCAGAATGCTGGCAAACGGCTTCTCAGGCTGCCTGGCCAGAGGGACTAGGCACCATTCGGAGTTAGGGCATCTCAAGAGCCACCTTGTGCAGTGCACAGCACGGGGAAGCTGGAATCGCCCCTGCTTTGAACTCACGTCATTCTGAGTCCTATCGTGCCTCCCTAGGAACTTCCTTTAGAACCTCGAAGAAGTGGCTGCCAGCTGAAGAAGCGGATGAAACGGGGTGTCTGGGGAGAAGGCATTGTCCTGCCTAGCCTTGAACAGAGCACCACGGCCTCTGATCCCAACACCGCTGAAGTCTGGGGAAGTTCGAATGGATATAAAGCCGGGAGTTTGGGCCCAGGGGATCAGCCAGAGAACAAGCCTGGCTGGTCTCTTACAACGTCCTGCCATCCAAGCTATCCCAGGAAGTCAAACCCTTCACCCAGGCACCCTGTTTTATCTGCTTCACGCTACTCTTTAGCGAGAAAACCCCATTTTTGTCTCTTGTGCGCTCTTGTCTGGTAACACTCACTTTCAGCCCCCCTCACACCATCAGAGGAAGTAACAAAATCCTAACCCACCTGACGCTCACCCCACACATTCTAGGGGAACCCGTAACGGTAACATCAGCTCTTTGGACACTTGGCGTGTAACACTTTATATACTTACTCCCTGTGGGGTCAGCCAATGTCATCACGTCCATTTTACAGATAGAAAAACTGAGGCATAGAGCGATTAAGGCCTAGTTTCTAAGGTATTTAGGTGCCTAACTCCCATTGATTTCAAATGGGAGTTAGGTGCCTAAATACCTTTGAGGATCTGGGGCTAAGTAAGTAGCCCGGGATCACGCAAGAAGTCAGTGGGAAACTAGGAACAGAACCCAGGAGTCCTGTCTCAGAACATTCCCAATACCTGTGTCCCAAGTAGCTAAGAAACATTCGAACATGTACAGTACTCTTAGTCGGATTCCTTTCCTGGTTTATATTCAAAAAACGGAACGATCCCCCCTCCCCCGAATTCATTCTCCCATTACTCTGCACATTTTGAAATCGCAAAAAGCTGTCACTGAGAAGTGAAATCAGGTGTGAAGGCATCAGATAGTCCCGATTCTATTTACCCGATATCAGTCTAGGACTCTACCACCCTGGCTGGCTGCCTTCATGCAGCAGCGGATTTGCCCTGGAAGGTGAGTTGGCAAATTTAGCAAAAGGAACGTTTCATTTGGACTGCAAACAGCAAGAATTCAGCGAGGTTTTATTGGTGCGTCTTCACCTGAACTCCTGGGAGCATGGTGCAGTGGTTAGAGACTGAGCATACGGACTCCTAGGCTTTATGTCAAGCTCTGCGCGGGAGGGTTGTGTAGTGTTCGAGAAAACAGGACTGGGAGTCTGGACTCCTGGGTTCCAGGCCCAACTCTGCCACTGTCCCCTTGGCAACCCCCTCAGCTGTAATGGTAACACGAGGTTTGCAACCCGCCGGAGCAACTCAGAGGTTCACAGACCTCGAGAGGTGGTCTGGGCGACACCCACAAAGCATTAGTAAGGCGCATGCTCTGCTTACCGTCCACGTGAGCCGACTTCAGCACCTTCCCGATCACGTCGTTGGCTAGGCGCAGCCCCAAGGTGCTCAGGCTGGTCGCCAGGTGGCTCACCTCAACCTCGTCCTCTTTGATGTGCTTGACGGCCCTGATGGCCTCCTGCACCGCTGCAGAGGGTCACAGAACGGGAGGCACGTGAGTGCTCATGGTCCGAAACCAGGGGCTTTAGATCTAGCCCCCTAACTGGCACCAGTCACACCTCCCAGGCTGCACTCCTATGTCCCGGAGCCTTCCTGGAGGATGCTGAATCAGCATGTTCTCACAGCCACTCCGAGACTGCAGCCACTTTCCACCCTCGGTTGGGTCCAGGGGATCACTGGGAACAGAGGTGGATTAGGGGTTTCTGGGGCCCTGGGCCACAGCAAGTGGGGACCCCTCCCTACCTCTTCCACTTGCAGTCCCCTCCCCCCGCGGCGTGCGGGTTGAGGCGCAGGGGACTTCCCCCACCTGTCCGGTGCTCCTGGCGGGGAGCGGGGTTGGGGCACGGGCAACTTCCCACACTCGGGTGGGTGGAGCGGGTCAGGGCGCAGAGGTGCCCATTTTTCTGGGGGTCCCCCCACTGGCTGGGGTCCCATTGGCCCAGTGGCTAATCCACTGCGGAGCGGGAAGCCCGCTCCCCTCCCGCCCCAGGAGCAGACTTGTCCCCAGAAGTCAGAGGGGGGAGGGTAACACTTCCGGGGCCTTGGCAGAGGGCAGGTCACTGTGGGAGGAGATACCCCCTGGACATGGGTACGGTCATGCACCCAGCAGAGCCCTCTGTCCCGAGACGGAGTCAGTCTCTAGCTCCCTGCGCACCTGCTCCAGAGCTCGCACGTGAGCGTGGGGGAAGGCGTGGAGGATGGGCGTGTCACAGGAGTGAGGCCGGATTCTGCCCCCAGACACGCTGGGGTAGAGCTCGGATTCAAGCCCAGTGTGACCCTCATCATGCCCCTGGGGGGCGCCCCTCATTGGACTAGGTTCCCAAGGGCTCAGCACCCACAGCTGGGGAGATTTTCACAGGAGCTCAGCCCACCACGCGCCCCGGACGTGTTGAGCTCCGCTGAAGACCTGCCGTTGGCTGGGGGTGCTGAGCACGTGCGAAATTCCTCAGCCCTTACTGGGCAGCGCTCTCGGGGCTGCAGGACAGGAGTCCCCAGCACTCCCCGGCCTGCTCAATGGAGCTCAGCTGGAGCGTAGACCTGAGCCAGATCGCAGCTGGTGAAAACCCCCAGAGGGCCCCTGAAGTCAGTGTAGTGATGCTGACTTCTAGCTCTAGCTGCTGTGTGTGACACTGCGCCCGAATGCCCCATGTGCCCAAAGCTCTGGGGGCGTAAGTCCCGGCCCCACGTGCCCAAAGCTCTGTTTGATCCGAGGCAGCTCCAGCAGTGACGGCTGGAGACGCCTTCCTGGCTGTGACTCGGCACTCAGAGACGTTGCCATCGGCTCACTGGGCTCCAGCACCAAAAGATGCTGACTTGCCCAGGGAAATGCCAGCGATGTAGCACACACACAGCGAGCGCCTTTCTGACGCAAGGCACTGCAGGAAAACGTGGACAGCGGGGGCTGGGGAGAAGAGATGAGCCCCTGCCTCCAAATCGGCACAGATCCAACAGGACCCACACGTCCTCGCACGCCTGGTTCTCGTTAACACGCAAGCCGCTTGGCACCTAGCTGGCAGTGCAAGGGGTCAGTTACCCTCCCCCTCACTTTAAGGTCCCTTTGCTCTTGCCAGAGGGGTGCAAAGAGCCTTAGGGTGCGTCTGTGCCGCCACAGTCCTGGGACTCACTTCGGTCCCACTCCTTCCTTGTGCCGTCACATACACTAGTGCAAAGCGAGCGTGGCCTTTGACCCCCCCATCTCGCACTGGTGTCAGTGGCCACCCAAGGGGCTGGCTCATGGAGAATCGTGCCCTACATGTTCAGCGCTCCTAATAATACAGAGATGAAACTTCATGCTAGGCTGCAGCTGGTGTACAAAGACGACAAACGGGGCAGGATTCTGATCTCCCACCAGCTTTGTTTTGGCTTCAATGCAGCTATTCCTAATTTACACTGGTGTAAGGGTCAGGCAGGGTGAGGCCCATGATACCACAACATCCGATAGCAACAGGTGAACTGCAGCATATAAACCCATATAAAAACAACAGCGAACCCAATCCCCTGGATGGCCTTCCACACACCACTCTGCACCGGGACGTTCTTACCTACAAAGTTGGAGAACCGCCTGGTACCCGTCAAGGCTGACATCAGTTCTTTAATATCCACGGTCCCGTCTTCTGCAGGGGAAAGCACAGTTCAGGTGTTCAGGGAGAGGAGTGGCAAGATTGGGAAGACGAAGGGCGTCAATCCAGAGTATTGAGAGTATCCAGAGCCAATGGGGCTCATCTAGGGTTTACACCAGCGTTGGACCAGAATCAGACCCAGAGCGATGAGTGACATCATCCAATCTGATGTATGAATGTAGGTTTGATCTTAGCTGGCTGCATCTCATGTCATGGAAAGTGGGTGTAGCATGTGCCCAAAACTGAGCAGGCCTGGGGTACACAAGGGGGTGGGGCATGAGCCAGGGTGATTTAGGCCTCAGAATTTTCTTCTGTGGCCTCCTCTATTCTCCACATTAATTTCCATTCGTCTGGAGGAGAAGGAATCCCACAAGCAGCTTCAAGGACTCAGACCATTTCCTACTCCAGCCGACAAGGAAATGTAACCAGAGAAACACAAGGTCATAGTTAACGGCAAGGGAAGAGTTAAATGCTGCCTGTTCAGGTGTCTGTCTTTAAGGAGTCAGTTTGTCCTTCCCAACACATAAGACGGCCACACAAAGAGCGAGATCCGGTGCATTCAGACAGCCAAATGCAGGGAAGCCGAAGCATATGCTGGGACTTACAGAACCCGCTGAAATACTCACTGGAAACAGAAAGGGACTTGGTCACCTCCTCTATCTCCTCTTTGGTTAAGTGGACCCCCATGTGGTCCAGACACGACTCCAGCTCCGAGATCTTCACCTGGTCCTCCTTGATCTGCCCGAAGGCCTGGATGGCGTTGTTCAGGGCTGCGGACAGGGAGAGACGGCGTTTGGATTGGGGCCTAACGCCGTATGAAGCCAATTACCCCCTTGCAGAGGAAGCTCCGGACCGGTGCAAGTCATGGCACGAGGGGAAGGGGGACAGAGACGCAGGCCCAGAGCCCTCACTTAGGAAGCTCTGAGTGCAGCACTGACGCCAGATGAGAAGAGAGGGCTCGATTCTTTCCTCAGATTAGAACAGAGCGGCTACAGCGGTACCCAGGGGAAGCAGAACGGGCTCATCTCTCTAAGGTAAAGTCCAGCCAGCAGGAGAGGAGAAAGCCGGGTTATATAGCCTGGAGCCTAGTGCCTGATCACCTCACCATTTTTAATGTATTTACCCTTCCAGCCCACCTGTGGCACAGTGAGGTGAAGTGACATGACCATGGGCACACAGGAAGTTGGGGGCAAAGGAGGGAAGATCCAGATTCAAGTCACAGCCTACGACCCTAACCACTGGGCCACTGTCCCTCTGAGGCCTGCTGCTCTGTTACCTGAAAGTGAAGAAACGGAGCAGGCAAAGCTAGCCACAGAAGGCAGTGCCCACAGGGTTAACATGCTGGCTGCTCCAGCTGGTAGGAACCCAGCCCCCCTCCCCAAGAAGAGGGCTCCCGGGGCAGATAGAGACCAGGCCTGCGGAACTCATGTGCTGCCAGCCCCAGAAAGCCAGGAGTTGGGAAGAAGCAGGTTCCAGGTACAAAACTCTGCCAGCGTTTCAGCTGTGCAGGCATTGGGGGGGGGGGCAGGGAAGGACCTTTCTGTGACGCACAGGCTCAGTTATTGGCACCTAGAGGCCTCAGCTGAGATCGGGACCCCGTCACGCTGGGCATTGAACAGACACTCTTTGCCCTGAAGACCTGACAAGACAGACAGAGGGGAAACTGAGGCACGCAGCAGGGCAGTGGCAGAGCTGGGCCTAGAACCCAGATGTCCTGGCTGTCAGTCCATGCACCTCCCCTATCCCCAGGCACTTCCCTGCATGAGGAAAGGCTGGAGCATGGCCAGCTGTATTGGCTCTCTACCCTCTGAGGATTCACCCAAATGGGGCGAGGGCAGGGCCAGGTTATCCTCTCTCTCCCCAGCTCGAGATTCTCTCCCATCCAGGCCCTCGCTCACCTCCTAGCGCAGAGAAGCGCCGCATCTTGGACACCAGCGTCATGAACTGTTCCAGCTTCACTCTTCCATCTTCTGCAAGGCAAAGGGGGTTCAGCCGTGGGGCGGACGGGGCCCCGGACACACGGGGACTGACGTCCGAAAACGGCCATCCGTAGGGCGCACTGGGGCTTCGGATGGGTGCTTACGAGGTCCCGGATGGGTAATTAGTCCCTTAAACTGATAAACACCCGGGGCTGTGACTTAGGGACCCCCTGCCTCCAGTCTTTGGGCTTAAAATGGAGATGGGGGGCACACTGCAGCTGACCCTCCCCAAAGGAATTCTGGCTCGTTGAGCCTGGTGTCACAGCCCCTACGTGCCTCATGGGCAGTGTCAGAGTCACGGCCCCCCTCTCCCGTGCACATGCAGCTGGGGGGTCGAGATGCTCCATGGCTCCGTGCCGCCTGGGGACGGAGGTCGAGAAGCAGGAGCGCCTGGTTCCCCCAGGCAAAGAGGGCAGCCCCGGCTATGCTCACTGTCAACGGTCACAGACTCCAGCATCTCCCGGAACTCCGTCTTGCTTAAATGGATGCCCATGTTGGCCAGGGTTCTCTCCAGGTCCTGCACGTCAATCAGATCCCCCCGAATCCGGCTCATGGCTTTAATGGTGTCCTGCAGCACTGCAGACATGGAGAGAGCACGCAGCGGCCGGGCCGTTGGTAGGAAACTAGCGCCCGGAGGGACGGGAGCTAGAACATGGCAGCCAATCCAGAGTCAATACCCCCGCGGAGCGCCCAGTGTCGGGACCAGAACAGGGAATTCGGCGCACGGAGCTCACTAGCTTACGGGAAACTGGCCAGTTTGTTCTCTGCTCTTATCTGACCCCTCAATACAGACTTTATTGTCACCAGCTGCATTGCATTGGCCTTGTCTTGAATGGGGGAAAGAAGTTGTGGTTGGCATCATGTAAGCTACCGTGATTTTGCCTCTAGGGTAGACAGAGGTTAACACTTTTGAAGACGTTTGCTGGGGTGAAATGGGGTTGAAGTCATGGGAGAGAACATGAGTTAGCCAACGTGACCGCCTTTGCTAGTCAAGAAAAGGACGTTGAATTCCTGAGTGGGACTGGAGGGAGAACTGAGAGCCTTCTGCTCCAATAACACAAGTCTCTTGCACGCCAGCTGAAGAAGAATTTCTCTTGCTGCAACTGATATTAGACCCATTCGCCTCTGTAGGCTGCAGCCACTAGAGGGCGACATAATCACACACACACACACACGCGCACGAGCAGCTCCGACACCCCATTTGGCAGAAGGTGAGTGACCCGTGTACACGACACATCCACACTGCAGTCCCTCCCTCACCCCGGGAGCAGAGCGCTGGGAACGTTCAGAGGTTGTTTTTATATTAGGATCAAAGCTCTCAGCTCGTCTTCAGTGACAAGTAAACGCATAACAGGTTCCTCCGACAAACGAATCCGCCATTTTACCTTCCCCGCTTGGATAGTTCATTGAAGAGCAATAAACGTTTCCACCACGTCATGCTCTTAGAAATCAAGGGCCTGATTCGGATTTCACACCGGTGTAAATCGGGGATAATTCTGGGAAGATCAGGCCTGGTTTGCAGCAGTGTGACTGAGAGCACAATCTGGTCTATTCTGTAACTCTGCTCGCCCAATTCCCATTTCTTGTGCAGTCCCAGAGCCTTAAAATCCCGCTTGTCCTGCTGGGGGATGGCTGTGCCGCAGGAAGAGTTTTGCTGGCTAACATTGAGTTCTTGCTAACAGACACCCCTTAACCTGAAAGACAGGAGCCATTTTAAGATCCCAGGGGCCAGATGTAAATCATGCATAAATCGATGTCGCGCTAACGACCTGACTGGAGTGACGTCAATTTCCACCAGCTGGGGATCTGGCCCATTGACCTCAGTGGAGCTACGGCTGATTTACCCCAGCAGAGGCTCTGTCCCCAGGATTGTACATCCAGATTGCATGCAACAGCTTGAAAATCAACCTGGTTTTTACGGCCGAATTCAGCCCCGTTTCCCACCTCACTGCCTGGAGCGGACAGCAGGGGAAATTTGGGCCCCTTGTGTTAAAAGCACCTAATGGAGCTGGTTTCAAAGGTCACCAAATGCTGGAAATGGATTTGCTGAATCAAACGAGCATCCGAGCCCACTGAGAAAGAGCCCACGCCCATGTGATGCGTTCCTTCCCGTCCGCCCGAGCCCCCACTCACCTAACAGCTCGGAGAACCGCGGGCTTTTGGCCAGGACTTCAATGAAATCTTTAATATACACCTTCCCGTTAGCTGCAGTGGAGAGAAGAGCTCAGGTTACAAATCAACAGCACCTCCAAAGTGCTGGACCGACACAGGAGTGGTGGAAGCACCCTAAAAGTGGGGGGGCCACAGGTGCCTGAAACATGGCCCCGTCCACCCCGTGCCACGTCACTCCTTCTCCCTGAGCCCCCACACTGCCCATTCCCACCGAGGCCCTGCTCTCACACTGCCCTTTCTCCACAAGACCCTGCCCTCTGCTCGCTCCTCTCCGCCCGTCCGCCCGTCGCTTGTCCTTACAGCCAGTAAAAAGCGAGGGGGTCCCTGGCCCCCCAGTTCCAGCACCCCTGGACCAACACGCAGTAAGAGAGAGAGTCCCCTACAGTCTAGCGAAGGGTGGGAGGAGAAACAGAGGCAAAGGAGTGTCTCACGCAAGGCCACATCGCAGGAGAGTGGCAAAGCTGGGAACAGAACCAGCCTGTACCACGTCCTAGCCCAGTGCCGTCTCCTAGGCCAGGATGCCTTGCTCAGGAGCTAACAGGCAGAGTGTCCCTGAAGTGGTATGAAGAGCGGCGTGAGGGGTTTCAGTGCTTAGTACATTCCCGCCAGTACAGAACACGACGCCTGTCTCCACAGCAACACAGGCTACCACCGACCAACACATCACTCCTGTCCTCTGCTTCCTACACGGGGTTCCCACAGAACAGCCGGTGAAACGCTAGGTGGTTTTAATTTCTTTTCCGGGTTCTGAGCCTCTAGGTTGCAAGCTTTTCCCTGCAACCCCGAGGGCTAGAAACGTACTTTTTTAAAGAACGAAAGCCAGGCGTCTCACATAAATCACATGACTCAAGGAGCTGGGGCTTTAAGGAAGCCACCGACTATTGCGAGAGTTGCCAACACTGACTTGGGACTGTGGTCCTGAGTCCATTTCTTGTCTGACCCCACGCACTCACCATCCACAGAAACCAGCTTCAGCGCTTGCTGGAATTCTCCGTCGGATAAATGGATCCCCATGTTCTTCACATAGGCCAGCGCCTCACTCACAGCCACCTTGTCGCCTTCCATCTTGCTGAGGGCGGCAATGGCGTCTTTCAGCACTGCGGACACGCAGAGGGAACAAGCGGCCCAGTTGCTCAGGAGGGGCCTGGCTTTCCAAAGGGCTCTGCTCCATTGTCTAGACGTCCTCAGCACCCCACAGGGCACCTGATGTACCAAGTTCTGCAAAATCTGGGTGCCTCGATGGGGACTCAGCCCTTGTGGGTGTGGCCGTTGGCGTGTGCAATGCAAGGGAAGCACTAGTACAGCGTATGCATTCTAACTGCAGGCGTATCTACGCTTAAAACGCTACGGTGACCCGGCTGACACTCCCCGAGAGGCAGTAGCTAGCTCGACGGCAGAATGTGACCTAGTGCTGTCTACACGGGGACTGTTTCTTTGTTCCGTGTCTGTACAGCACCTGGCGCGATGGGGTCCCGGTCCACGATTACAGTGCGGATAACAAATAATACGCCGGCATCTGCACCCCTCACCTGAATTCAAGCATCCCAGCGGTGCGGTTTATGCACCGACAGGAGTGACTGCAAAATGCCCCGTTTTTTAGGGCCCAATGAAGGGAGAAGCAAAGAGAGAACAGTGCGCTGGCTGGAGCTATCCTTAAGCAGCTCCTCTTCCTCCGGGTTCCCGCCGTCTCCTCCTCCCCACTCCAGCTCATGCACCCTTCCATCAGGCAATCAGCCGCCTGCTGCCAGTGAATCCCTCACCCTGTTAGCAGAGTCCCTTCCCTATCCGGGCAGGGGGGACTTAACCCACTCCCTGCCAGCACTTGTGTGTGGGGACCCTCCACTCTGTACGGAGAGAATGAAAAGGACATGGAACCGGACTCTCCATTATCCTGCATGTTGTCAATAGGGTGACCAGATGTCCCGATTTTTATTGGGACAGTCCCGAGATTTGGGGCTTTTTCTTATATAGGCTCCTATTACCCCCAACCCCCTGTCCCGATTTTTCACACGTGCTGTCTGGTCACCCTAGTTGTCAAGGGCTGTGCCGTTAAGGGCTGAGCTTCCCAGCCAGCGTCCGGGCAGGGCCCTGCGAAGTTCTTGTTATGCACAGCCGGTTGGAACCAGACTCCGAATAAGGCAGAGCTCTTGCAAGCACCTTAAGTATTGAGTGATCGCCGACCCCCTGCCCAGTGTGTCATCATTTACACCAGTGCAAAGCAAGCGTGAAACACACCCATTCTGATCTGATGCACTCACTTTGCACCAGTATGAGTGAGTTCACAAGGGGCAGGGCAGGGCTATGGCGCACAGCACAATTTGACTCTCCATCTTCCCGCCCTATCAGGTCCCCACTCACCTGAAAATTCGGAGAAGCGCCGGGTGTTGGCCAAAGCCATCATAAAGCGATTGAAGTTCACCGACCCATCTTCTGCCGTTTCAAAGTGCAAGGTGATGGGGAAGGACACAGAGACAGGAGGAGAGAGACAGACAGAGGGGTTGATTGTGGAACACGCTGGAATCAGGCTAACATCTGAAATAGACATTTTGGACCAGATTCTCTGGGGCTGTAAATCAGCGTCACTGCATAGACTTCAGTGGGGCTATACTGATTTATGCCAGCAGAGGATCTGGCCCTTTATCGATTGCCTGACCATTTTCTCCAGCTGTTTTATCGTATGAGCGACAGCGGGCACGTGCTTTAACCACGGACAGGATATACCTGTTTGGATCTTCACACTGAATGATCACCCAGCTCTATAAACTGGGTTGTTTGTTGAACTCAGCCATGTGCCTAGAAGCCAGATCTCTGGACCGGGATGCGTTCGCAAATTGGTGTGAATCCGGAGTCACTCCACTGAAGTCGACAGAGTTACACTGGGATCAAAGTGCTGTGAGAGGAGAAGTTAGGGCTGGTCTAGCTCAGAAAACCTGCAGCGGGCTCACGGCACTCATTTTAAAAACACATCTTTAATGCACTTAACCCAGTTTAAACCTGTCTGAATCAGTTTAGCTTGCATCAGTAAATTACTGAATTGAGCTAAACCAATTTAAGGGTACATCCAGACTACCCGCCGGATCAGCGGGTAGCGATCGATCTATCGGGGATCAATATATCGTGTCTCGTCTAGATGCGATATATCAATCCCTGAACGTGCTCCTGTCGACTCCGGAACTCCACCAGGGTGAGCGGCGGTAGCGGAGGCGACGGGGGAGCCGCGGCCGTCGATCCCGCGCCGTGATGACGGGAGGTAAGTCGAAATAAGATATGTCGACTTCAGCTACGCTATTCCTGTAGCTGAAGTTGCGTAGCTTACATCGACCCCCCCTCCCCAGTGTAGACCAGCCCTAAGGGTTAAACTGGATTAAGTGAGTCAACATTAAAGGTTCACACACGTTTTACTAGACGCATTTAAAACCAATTTCGATGATAAAGTGCAACTTTTCACATGGGACGAGGCCTCACCGTAACATGTGGCAGCTCCCGATCGACGCGAGCAAAGGGCAAACCCAGCAACGGGCCAGACGCTGAACCGGTGTAAAAAGGTGTCGCTGCACTGACTTCAGTGGAGCTGTTCCAATTGACACCAACCCAGGTCACGATTGCCAGAGCTTAATTCCACTACACAGGACGTTTGCATGTGTGCGCACTAAGGCATTCTGTCCACACGTGGAACATGTGTCACAGGGAGACGCTGTTTTAGTCTGGTCAGTGCGGTGAATGGGCACGCTGGAGCCTCTGCTTTGCAGTTCAGGGGGCCAGTCCTGCTCTCGGCAACACTGGTGCAGATTTGGAGTAACTCCAGCATTTCTCACACCTCCTGGGCTGTTATTGGGGGGAGGAGTGGGAAAGTAGCGAGTGTCCCCTCCCCCTCCCTGTTGCTCCTGGTTGCACCGTCTTGGTGTTGATGGGAGTTGGGCCCTGGCCCCCCCATTTGGAGACACACCTGGGGCACAATGCCGGAGAACCAGGCAGATGATGAGTTCCCCACCTTCCCAGGGGCGGTTGGGCTCAGGCTTCGGGCTTCAGCCCTGGAGTGGCAGGGCAGCAGGCTCTGGCCACAGATTTTCGGGCTCCAGCGCCCCCACTGCCTCCCCCCCACCCACCTCCATTGCTCCTGGCCCCTGCTGCCTCCCCCCGCCCCAATCCGGGGTTTAATGTGTTCTGAGAACCCCTGCGTCTAGATTGCATCCTGGTATAACTGAGATTAGCATCCAGCCCTGGCACTTTATGTCAAAGGGGTCCCATAGTGGTTGGAAGCTTGCACGCACCAGCTGGCTGTATTCTGACCTGTGTACACACCTCCCCTCACACATGCTCTACTAAAACAGAAAGACAGACGGACAGCTCACTTTCCAGTGTCACTTTCTGCAGCGCTTCCCGGAACTCTTCGTCAGTGAAAGGGATGCCCATGGTTTGCAGAGTGCAGCGCAGGTCACCGACCTCAATGTTATCCGCTTTGATCTTGCTGACGATCTCAAAGGCGTCCTGTAAGGCTGCAAGGCAGAGAACGCACAGCAGGTTATTCAATCGCTGTTGTGATTTATTTCTGGGCGTGCCCATGATATGCTAGATGCTTTCTAGGCGGCGCCACATTTTTCCATCTAAACTGTTTTGTGACAGAAAATTGGATTGTTGATTACATTGAATTTTTCCTGAAAAATGACTGTTTTCATCAAAAAGCCAAATGTCCCCAAACCAAATAAAATCTACTCAGCTAGCCTACCTCAGTGCCTCATGGGAGTTGTAGTTCAGTTGTCTCATGCTCATAGTCTTGTCTATGGGCTAGACTTCCAGGCTGGACTACATCTCCCATGATACACCAAAGCTAAAGGCTCCCATGATGCACCACCTCCCCTCACCATAAGGTGAGGCTGTGATGCATCACAGGAGAGGTAGTCTGATCAAGGAGCCTGCACCATAGAGGAGAAGGGGAGCATGAGGCTCCTGAACTACAGCTCCCATGAGGCCGGGTTTTGGAATCAAAATGTTTGGGGTGAAATATTTCAGCATTTGACTTTTTGCTGAGCAGTTGAAATTTTCCATGAGAACAAAACCCAGACATTTTCCAATCAGCACTAGTTGGGTCCGGTGAAGTTACCAATTTCATTATTGAGTAATAATAAGTCTTAATAAACTGATATTTATAGAGTCTTTTATCTTAGAGGGTGTGTGTGTGTGTGTGTGTGTGTGTGTGTGTGTGTGTGAGAAAGAGAGAGAGAGAGAGAGAATGAATAAATAAAACTCGTCGTCCACCACTGAAATGGGCATCTCTGGAGTGGAATGCAACAGTTGCATGACAGTGTACAGATACACTATGCAATGGTTTGGGACAGGAAGTGAAAAGCAATACTGTACTTAGCTGAAGCAGCAGGGGGATGTTCAGGAGGCACCATACCGCTATGCCAGGGCACCAGGGTTCACTCTGTGTCCTTTCAAATGCAGCAAAGGCAAAAGGTGTCTCAAAATGCTCGTGCCCAATTCATCTCAGAGTAAGTGGGTCTGATTCCTTGCATCTTGGGATGCCACTCACACCGGTTGAGAATGAGCGTGAAACACAACCGTTCTGCACCGGTATCATGTGGCACCCCCAGTGCAGAGAAGTGAGCAATGACCCAAGGTGCAGGGCAGGGGTGGGGGACTCAGGCTCAGCAGTGGGGAAACAGGAAAAGCAATTAACAGGAGGGCATAAGCTAACACAGCCCCACACTGCATTTTTTTTTCATTTATCCCAGCACCATCCCCAGCGCTCCTGGGGCCAAATCCTGCCATTATTTACTGCAGTGAATGGAGTTATCCTAGATTTACGTTACTGTGAATGAGAGCAGACTTCAGCCCTTTGTCTATGGCGTTTGCACCTGCTAACGCTTTGGCCCCAAGAGGTCTCACTCGCTTTGTACACCCAGCTGGACTCAGGTTCAAGTCCTGGCAGAAGAAGTGGCCGAGGAAGGATGACCCGGGGCTAGGCAGCTTGCCTGGAACTTAGGAGACCCCTGTACAATTGCCGGCTCCGTTACGGGCTTGCTGTGTGACCTCAGACACGTCCCCTAGTCTCCGTGTGCCCCAGCTCCCCGTCTGTACAACGGGGCTAATCACACAGGACGGCAGAAATATGTTACAAGAGCAGCAGCTACTGTGGTAAGAGAGCCAGAGACGTACCCAAGAGATACCTGTGACTCTCCTCCCCTGGGTTCTCTCACAAGCTTTTACACCAAGAGTCCCAAGCGAGCCAGGTCCTTCTCACCCTGAAGTTTAGGAGTCCTGCCAATGGGGCTCCCTATTACCCTCACGACCCTTTCTTCTTTGTGGCTGCCCCGCCGTGCCGCTTTCGTGCCCCCCCACGCTTCTCCTGAGCCGCGTCCATCCTGAGCCGCTGCCCGGCTCGCTGCCATCAGAGGGGAGCGCCCGGGGCCCTGAGCCTGCTGCCGGGGCCGGCCGCGGGGGGAGCCGCATTCCACGTGACAGCCCAGCATTCTGTTCTCAGCCATAGTGACCACGCTCCCTTGGAACACTCCGGTGCTCTCCATCGCCCCCAGCCCACAGGGGCGATGTGTTTTGCAGGGGGCCAGACTAGCGGATCAGCATGGTTCCTCCGGCCTTTAAATCGACGGGTCTGGCGACACTGCCGTGTAAGCCCAGGGTCAGTAAAACTCGAGTGAGCAGGCCCCCAGTTTGTTGCCCTATTTTTCAGTCCGGGGGTCGCAAGCCAGTACTGGGTCGCGGCATGTAAGGCACTGGGTCGCCTTGCTCTGGTCAACACCACCGACCAGGACGTTAAAAGTCCCATTGGCAGTGCTGCCCGGCTAAGACAGGCTAGTGCCTACCTTTTCCAACACCGCGCTGCACCCTGGAAGCAGCCAGCAGCAGGTCCGGCTCCTAGGCAGGGGGGCCACGGGGCTCCGTGCGCTGCCTCCGCCCCGAGCACCTGCTCCGCACTCCTATTGGCTGGGAACCGACCAATGGGAACTGGTGGGGGCAGTGCTTGCGTGCCTCCGCCTAGGAGCCAGACCTGCTACTGGCCGCTTCCAGTAAGTCCGTGCCCACACCCCAATCCCCTGCCCCAGCCCTGAGCCCCCTCCAACCCAGAGCCCCTCCTGCACCCCAAACCCTCATCCCCA
>NW_020664544.1:9684881-9700992 GCF_002925995.2 Terrapene triunguis
AACCCTGAACCACTCATTCCCGGCCCCAACCCTCTGCCCCAGCCCTGAGCCCCTCCCACACCCCAAACCCCTCTGCCCCAGCTCCGTTGGGTCGCGGGCCTCAACAATTTTCTTCAACTGGGTCGCCAGAAAAAAAAGTTTGAAAACCACCGATCTAGAGCTTGAGCGTCTGCACTGGTTTGTAACCCCAGGTTAGGAATGATTGAACCCTGGGGCTCCAATGACTACACTGCATTATGCAGGCCCAAGTCCACCCATATCCCAGACTTCCTAGCGCCCTCCCAAAACACTCTAGCCAGTGGCGTAGCCAGGGTTGCTGCCGAGGAGGACTGGCGGAGAAAAAAGGCGCATGTCCTTCGGTGGCATTTCGGAGACCCTGCACATGCACCGAAATGCTGCCGAAAGACGGAGCGGCGCATGCGCAAGGCCACCGAAATTACGGACGAGTGGAAAAGGCGCCACTTGGGGAATTCTGGGCTCGGGGGAGCAGGCGCTCCCCCTGCTCCCCCCCAGCTATGCTACTGGCTCTAGCCCTTTGTTCCTGGTGCAACGTGGGAAAACTTGACTGTCCACCAAACTTGACTGTTCAGCTGGTACGTTGGCTCCTGGGATTGTGGGATATTTTTTGGCGGACTCCCAAGAGCACGAGTCCAGTGAGGCTGCCTCTACCTTGCAAAGCAAAAGGGCTTGACCCAGGCTTGGATCCTCCACTCCCGATCCTTGGGTTAGCACAATTTGTGTGTAGACAGAAGGGAGTCAGGCTTGAGCCTGAGTTCAAACCCTGGGCTTGCATTGCAGTGTAGACATACGCTAGGATTGTGAGGCCACCTTGGACTTGTCAAACCTCTAGCAGAAGAGGAATCCTGGAGAAATCACAAAGCCGATGCCCACTGAGATGAGAGGTGGGGTGGTGCAATGGGACACGGCCTGGGAGTCAGGAGACCTCAGCTCAGTTCCGTGCTCTGCTTCAGACTCCCAGCGTGACCTCGGACTAGTCCCCTAGCTTCTCTTCGCCTGAGATCCCCACCTGTACAATGGCATAATGGGCCCACCCTCCATCACAGACGTATTGTAAATAAATTAAAGATGAGAAGAGCTCAGATACTCCGGTCACCTAAATACTGAAGGTAGCTAGATGGGCGTATGGAGGTATGTGTAGAGAGATTAGGCCAGATCCTCTGTTGTGTTGCAGGTGCTCGGGTTCGAACCGCCTACCTCCATCTAGGCAGATGCCAGAGTGGAGCCCTCTAGCTGCTTTACTGGGCCTGCACACCCAGCTCATAACAACGCCCACGCACGGAGCTCAGCAGTAGATCCCAAAGCACTTTACAAAGGAGGTCGCAATCATGAGCCTCGTACAGATGGGGAAACTGAGGCACAGAGCGGGGAAGTGACTTGCCTCAGGTCATCCAGCAGCCCAGTGGCAGAACTGGGAATAGAAGTCAGGTCACCCATGGCCCAGTCCTGCCACCTAGCGGTTAGACATTGCCATTAACTAGCCAGCGTGTCTGAAATTAACCTCCTAGTGGGGGTAAAACTGCTCACATACATTGGAGGCTGGGCTGAGGCCCCTTTAAAGAAATTCCGCCTCCCCCCGCCCCAGATTTAAATGTGAATTCTCTCCGCCTTTGCTCCTTCAGTTACCTTCATAATCACTGACACACTTGCCAGCAGCAGACGCCATCCCCGGCTCTTCCGTCCCCACTGGCCCTGCAGAATCAAGAACAGGTCAGTTCCAGGGAGCCATGCGACAGCTCCCTCCCAGCCGGAACGTGGATGAAGCGACTGTGCGTAGAATTAGATGCGACAGAGGCATGCTGGGCAGAACGCATTCTGCGCCCTGCCCCGAAAGCCCCTGTCCCACTGGCACAAAACCAGGAGAAGGTGCCTGTTTCAATAGTCACGTACCAACGCAGGAAGGTTATATGTGGGGATCAGCGTGAGCGGCAAACGGACTCAGAGATGGAGTTGGATTGGAAGCTCTGTGGGGCAGGGGCCATCTGTTTGGGCTGTGTTTGTACAGCCCCTAGCACAACGGGGTCCCTATCTAGGACGGGGGCTGGATGCAGACCCTGGCAGAGAGACGGACGAGCCAATCCAGCAGGCGTCTCCAGCACTAACTTCAGAGGTGAACTGCCTGGGATGCTCTGTTCCAAGCACAGGCCACAGGGAACGTGCCAATTCCTGACCGGCCTCTTCCCTGCCTGCCTATAAGTTTTGCCCGGCTGGGCACAATTGTAAATAAACATTGTGCCTAGCCAAGCAAAAAGTGCACGACCTTTACCAGGGCAGTTGGGATGGTTCCTGGGAGGTGGCTGGCCCAAGTTCCCCGCAGCAAGGCAGTAGCAGAGCTGGGAATGGTTCCCAGAAGCACTGACTCCTGCGCTATGCCCTAACCACTAGGCAATTCTCCCTCCAAGCTAACCAGCTGGCTACTTTAGGGCTCACACGCAATATTTTTGTTTCCAAATGAGCCGTCTTCGTTTCGCACTTGGACGCACAAGCGGACGCCAGCCTTGCACGTGGACACGCTTGTGCATGCCGGACTGCCCACCTGTGCTCTACCAGGGCATGCGTGCTGAAAGGCTCACCCCTGGCTGCAGCAAATCGCTGTGACTTCCGGATCCTCTCCTGGCCGAAAGAGCTCTCCACTTCTTCCAGAGATTCCTCTAGGTCTTCCTCAATACTAGTACTCCAAGCAGGCTTCTGTCGGGTCAAACGCCTCTTGGTGGTTTTAGGCGATTCCTCCAGCCCATCTTCCACATCAAATCTAGTTGGGAACTTTTCTTGGAAGGAAAGGAACCTTAGTCGTGGGGATGAAGATTGTTTACCAGCCCTGGGTGGTTTTTGTTGACGAGCTAAAGAGGAATCCGGCTGAGGTGCGTCAGCTTTCTGCAGGTACTTGACGTCAAAGGACAACCGCGTCCTTCTTCTAACCCTGGGCTTTGCATCGAAGTCAAATTCACGCCCAGGCTTCCTGGGCTTCAAAGCGTCGTAGAGGCCCAGGGATTCTGTGGAGATACAGGGCAGGGGCACTCACGTGAGTCCATCTGCATCACTGGCAAAGGGAGGACATTGCTTAAGGCCTAGCTATTTGAAGGGACCCCACGACAACAGGTGGGCCTCACCCACAGCCCAGACAGCTCCAGGAGGCTGGGGGACGGGAGTCAAAATACCGGACCGCTTGCGGATTGGCAAATGGCGTTCTCCCATTGGGTCTTTGTGGGGGAGGGGAGGCCTTGGTCGGGGACTGGCAGGGAGGGAGTTTGAGCCCCGAGCCAGGAGCATATGGGGGTGCAATGGAGTAGGACTGGCAAGGAAAGAAAAATCAACGGGCTGGTGTGAAATCCAGGCAGTGGGGGCTCTGAAAGGGGGTCACGGTCATTCTACAGGGGCACAGGCCGGCAATTGCTTTGAGCCTGAGCTGCTGAGGGTCACGCCCGCCCCGATTTGCTCTGAGTTTGATGCCTAAGAGCCACAGTGAAGCTGAGTGCCAGCCCATGAGCCTCACTCAGGTCTGCACGGAAACCTCGTGAAAAGGTGCCACGTGCTGCGGCATCAAATTGGTGCCCGGGTTGGGTGAAGCTGGGCCCAGGTTTGACACCAGCAGCCAGGGCCAGTTGGCTCGCCGGGACTTAGACTCCGTGCGATGCCCCGGTCCGTGCGCCAGATCCACGGACGACGTGAGTCGATGAGAGCTCTGAGCTTGACAGCTCAACCTGTAGCAGCTCAGGAGGTCCCTGGTTCAAGCCTCAAGATGGCGGCCACCATATCCGGCGCTCCAGGGTTGGGCCAGCTTGGGCCTCTCACTCACCCACATCCTCGTAGTGATGCTCGAGGTCGCTCATGGCCATCAGGAAATCCGAGATGTTCAGCTGCCTGTCCTCTGCAAGGAAAAGAGCCGGCCAGGCTTGGAGCAGGGCCTCTGCGTGAGGGCCCCATCCGCCTCCCGCCTGGGAGGTTACACTACACGGTAGAGGTGTAGCTAGCTCCGAAACCATGGGCTGGGTGGTATACGGGGGCGTGGGGGTCCGAGAGCATGGGCTGGGTGGTATACGGGGGTACAAGCAACAGAGTATTTCAGCCAGAGAAACCCAGGGCAGGAGTGAAAGGCAAATGGCTCGACCGGACGTGGCACATTTACCAGACGCCTACCGGCCAGCAGCTGCTAGAAAAGATTGCAAGTGAGGTCCAGGAGCCATACCCGGGTGGGGAGCTCTGCCAGTGCTCCAAGTGGGGTGTGGGGAGGGCGCAAGGGGTCACAGACCCCACCAAAAACATATACTCACAAAAATGGAAAGCCGAGCTGGGTGGCTGCGGGATGCCCATCAGGCATTGTCTTACCACACCTGTGAAAGCCACCCTGCCCATGCAGTGTGTGACCGCTCCCTTGACCAGGAACCATGCAGCACCGGGGATCATGGCAGCAAGACCTGTCAGGAGCACTAAGGGGAGATCTTGCTTTGCTACCTGCACGGGGTCAGGAGGCCAAATGCTCTTCCAGCCCAAGGCAGGATCTGGCCCTAGGCGCTGGCATTTTACTTTAAAGGGATCACACGTTCTTCCACACGGGGACCCGTGGCCACGCACCAGCAGGTGAGAGACTCACTGTTCACGTAAACGTGTTTCAGCGCCTCCTGCAGCGTCTCAAAGTTTAACCCGACGCCCATGCTGATCAGAGCAGGCTGCAGGTCGTCGACGGCGATCAGGCCCTTCCTCATCTTGCTGAAGGCTTGGTAGGTGTTCTGGAAGGCTGCACGCGACACAGGGAACAATAGCAGGTTACTGAGCCCCAGAGAGGTCCAAGAAGATGGTGCAGGAGCAGGACCCAACCACCAGTGACTCCTCTTTCTGAGGAGCTTGCTGAGGTGTGTCTAGTTTAGAGCGGGTCAGAATCTGATGGAAAAAGCCGAGCCGTCGAAAGCCAAACGGTTCAGGGACATGTGTCAATTTTGACGTGATTTGATTTAGAGAGAAAATCTGAACACATGCGTCTCTGCTTCCTTTGGGGATGAAGCGGTTTGATCTCCTGCTCCGATAAGACGTTTTGTTTCCCTTTTTAAATGATATTATATATGTCCCATTAAATCAGAATCAGAATAAACCACTTCCATTTTAGCAAAACAAAACTTTTCCATCGGCCTGAAATGGATTTTTCTTTTCCAGAATTTCATGGCACAGGAAAAGGTTGAGCACTTTTGTTCTTGTTCTGTTTCCGAATGGAAACAAAAATTTCAAAATCGTGGATTTTCCTGCAAAATGAAAAATCCGGTAGCTGCCCAGATCTAGTCTAGTAACATACCAGAGGGTTTTATTTTCACATACTGTGCACTTGAATTTCGATGCAGACAGTGGGAAGGGCCATGTACACACTCATGCGTGCACGGGCACATGCATATATAATCACAGTGTGTTCTTTCACGGGACCATCAAGGTGAACTCGAGTTCTTCCTCATTTGGTTCCATTGATTTGCAAGTCACTTTGCTCTTTGTATCTAGAGAAACATCACCCAGGATACTGGCACAGAGACCAGGGTAGAATCCAGCTGGTATCGACTGTATTCTCACCCTAATGAGGTCCAGGCCTCGTGCAGTGTTCAGATTATTCTAGGAAATATAACTATGTGTATTGGGGGGAAAAAATCAATGAAATTGAGCTAGGTTATTGTGGTGGATGGACAGATAATTACAGAGAAGCAATGCAATGCTCTGTCCCACTGCTCTATCTCCGGCCTCCCTGTCTCCTCCTCCTTTCCCCTCACTCACCCTCAGTCTGGGCAAAGGGCGAGGTCTCATCCAAAGCTTCCAGGAAATCGGTGAAGCTCAGGCTCCCGTTTGCTGCAACAGAGAAGAGCGGGTCAGAGGGGGAGGGGCTGGGAAAAGCCAGCGAGACGAGCGGGGCCGCTCACCGTCGATGTCGATGGCCTTCAACATGTTCCGCATCTCCGTGCTGGTCACGAGGATCCCCAGCGTGTGAAGGGTCAGGAGCAGGTCGTTGACGTGAATTCTCCCGTTTCGGATGGCGCTGAAGACGAAGCAGGCTTTCGGCAATCCTAGAGCAGGCAAGCCAGGGGACAGCAGGTCAGGGTACGCTCCCAAGGCAGGGAGCACCATCCTGCTCTTGGCCAGAATGCATGCTGTGGAGCTAGTCACAGGGACTCAGAATCTGCTCCCAGGAGCCTGGCAATGAGAGGGGCAGGCCATGGACCTGCACAAGGCTCGCTCTAGGAACCGATGTGCCTTACCAAGGAGGCTGCAACCCAGGCCACCAGCGGGGATAATTAACACAACCCTTCAAAGTTCCAGACCAGATTCTGGGAACTGATTCCCTCTGGCCTCCCGTTGCCATGTATGCCCAGCGGGTGCACGAGGCCACCAGATCTGACCGGTCACATTCCTCCCCTGCTATGCACAGGGTGTGAGCGATGGCACGAAGCACGATCCTGCAGGGAGCTGTCTGAGCCCTTTGATACAAAAGCCGGAGCCTCTACCGACTCACTGAGCTAACTCTCTAACCATCGTTAGCCACTGAAAGTAGCAGCCTCTAGCCACTAGATGGGGACAAAGAGCACAGGGTGTTAGCGTGGGTCCCAGAATCAACTCCTGATCTCATCAGCCAGGGCAAACACAGAGTCATGCTACTGATTTCAGTGGACTCAGACCCACTGCAATGCCAAAAGACTCCCCAGCAGCAGGCAAACAGGCTGTTCAGACCAGAACCAAGGGGCTGCTTGGAAAAGCCAATGGGGAGGAGCGAGAGGGAAATCTTTGCTTGTGAGCGATGATTCAGACTGCTGCGGAGACAAGCAAATACCCCGGGGCTGTGACTTCACTGCAGAGTTACACGAGTTCCCTCCGCTCGAGTTCACTCCTCTGGCTCGAGTGACAGCGGCCACACTGAGAAATAACACAGAGCGGTCGTGGTAGCTGCTGGCGAGTTGTGCTAAATCCAGCTGTGGCCTGTCCCCGCGATGGGTCAGCCCCACCAAGTCCGCACTCCAGTTAAGGGTCTGTGTGTGTGGACAGGAGTCAGGAGAGAGGCAACACTTGAGTTACACCCCAAACTAATTCTGCAGTGAAGACAAGCCTGCAGCCCTGTGAACAGCCTGACCGAACCCAGGAAAACACAGGGAGCAGGAAACCTCCATCTCTTTGTTGTCCATAGTTTACTTCAATTCAGCCCTTTTAGGAACACAGAGCTTTACAAAGGTGCCATTAGTCCCATTTGAGAGATGGGGAAACTGAGGCACCAAGCAGGGAAGTGACTTGCTCAAGTCACCCAGCAGACCAGGGAACAGAACCCAGGCCTCCATGTCCTAGGCCACCCGGGCTCCGCAGCTAGAGGGAACCATCCCTTCCATAAATCGTGGGTTTTTCTGAAAGCATTTTCTGTTCCCAATTACCCCGCCCCTCAGAAACTCAGACATGATTCAGATCATCTTCCTGAGCATGTCTGAGTGCATGGACAACCTGTGAACAGGGGACACAGATCTGTTATTATTTAAAACAGTGAACCCCCCGCCCAACCCTCCTGGCCTCTCCACCCCCCACAAAAATTTAGTTTTTCAACAAACACCTGAAAGATTTCACCACACATGGGGGGGGGGGAACATTCATTTCCACCGAGCATTTTTTTTTTGGTGGGAGGACCAAAGAAATCATTTCCCACCCGCTGCAACCGGCCTCTCTGAGCCGATTCGATTTCTGGGGTGCGAGGGGGGGCACGCGTGAGTCCGGGTTACCTTCCACTCTCTGCACAGCCCACGGCTCGTCTTCCCCCACCTCCTCGTACAGATTCATGTAGAGGTTGTTTAAGACTTTACTCCTCCTGTCAAAGAAGCAGACGCACACAGGGTCTCGGCGTTGGGCCGGGTCACTCACCGCAAACGGTCCTGGGGACGCAGATCTCAGACCCCCCTTGTCACTGCGAAAGGCTCACAGCCGGGCGGGGACAAGCGCCTCACGGGCAGCAGCATCCCGCTGAGACGCCTCGCTCCGTGCTCTGCCGTGGGCCACTGCTGCCACAGGGATCGGGCGGGAAGGAGACCGAACAGGGCCAGGAGCAGGGAGATATGTGGATATCCATCTGGACGAGGACTCGCCAATGCAGGGTTCCATTCGGCACCGCTGGGAGTTTCCTCACTGCATGGGGGCAGGACCAAGCCCCACAGCGCAGAAAGGCCAGCAAACGGCCGTGGGTGCTCTCTCTGACTCTGTCCCCCAATACCACGGCATCTGAGCTGGCTGGTTGCTGGCCTTTGAACCACTGGCCCTGGGCCCCCTCTCATTTCCCTGGGCCACCTCCCCGACCTCGCCCGGGACGCTCCGGCTCAGCCCGCCCAGGAACAGGCCGCGGGCCGGCCAGAGACGCTTCACCTCGGGCAGAGAGGGAGCGAGCGTCTCCTGCTCCAGGAGGGACGCCGGACGCCTGCCGTTCGGTACCTGGGCGCCTGGGAGAAGTGCTGCTTGGGATAGCTGGGCGAGGGGGCCGTGCTCCTCCGCGGCCGAGTCCGGCCGTACCCCTTGTCCTCGCTTTTCTTCTTCCTCCTGCTCGCTGCTCTCTGCTTCAGCATCATCTCAAAGGAAGGGGTGATCTAGGGCCAACAACAGAGGCTCTGCCCCGGTCAGCGGCTCATGCAGAGGCCCCTGGTGCGGAGCAGCTACGCTGGGGAGTGGCTGGACCTATGACGCCAGCGTAAAGGGGAAAACTGCCCTAGACCAGGATAGCTAATGGGGAATAAGCTAGGCCAGCATGGCCCTTTAAGGGGAGTCAGGCCCAGCAGACTGGCTACCCTCCCAGCTGGCCCCATCGGCTGGGGGTCGGCTGGCCCAGTTCCATGATTAGGCCTGGCTGGGAAAGGGTCCTGGGCTGCTCTCCCAAAGGTGAGAGCGCTCCGTTAGCAGGAGCGGCTGGCTCCTCTGGCCGGCCCCGGAGAAGGGTAACGTCCAGGCCGACGGCCTGGAGGAGGTTCAGGAAGAGGGTAGCACGAACTGAGGGGGCAAAGGGGAAAAGCCCCCCCGAGAACCGAGTGTCTGGAGAATAAAACTGGAGATAGACTCTGGGTGTGGCAGGGAGCCCATCATGGGCCATAGGGACAGGCCAGCAGCCTGCACGGTACAAGGCACCTGTTCGCCGGTACAAGTCACCCGTTCACCAGTAGAACTGCATCCACACGAGGGCTTGTACTGGTATATGGATATCAGTAAAAAAATCCCCCCACCTGCCATAGCGATCCGGGTACAAAACCAGCATGTAGCCCAGGGCTGTGGTGACGGGGGAGGTGGGGAATACAAAGGGGGAAGCAACATGAGCAGGGCGGGACCCCTGAGCACCATGAGGGAAACTCATTTCCAGCCTTTTGGGGGCCACGGTCACCGTGTGTGCACGCCTGGGGGAGAACCTGATGAGGTTCAACAGGGACAAGTGCAGAGTCCTGCACTTAGGACGGAAGAATCCCAGGCACTTCTACAGACTAGGGACCGAGCGGCTAGGCAGCAGTTCTGCAGAAAAGGACCTAGGGGTTACAGTGGACGAGAAGCTGGATATGAGTAAACAGATGTGCCCTTGTTGCCAAGAAGGCTAACGGCATTTTGGGCTGTATAAGTAGGGGCACTGCCAGCAGATCGAGGGACGTGATCATTCCCCTCTATTAGACATTGGTGAGGCCTCATCTGGAGTACTGTGTCCAGTTTTGGGCCCCACACTACAAGAAGGATGTGGAAAATTTGGAAAGAGTCCAGCGAAGGGCAACAAAAATGATTAGGGGGCTGGAGCACATGACTTATGAGGAGAGACTGAGGGAACTGGGATTGTTTGGTCTGCGGAAGAGAAGAATGAGGGGGGATTTGATAGCTGCTTTCAACTACCTGAAAGGGGGTTCCAAAGAGGATGGATCTAGACTGTTCTCAGTGGTAGCAGATGACAGAACAAGGAGTAATGGTCTCAAGTTGAAGTGGGGGAGGTTTAGGTTGGATATTAGGAAAAACTTTTTCACTAGGAGGATGGTGAAGCAGTGGAATGGGTTCCCTAGGGAGGTTGTGGCATCTCCTTCCTTAGAGGTTTTTAAGGTCAGGCTTGACAAAGCCCTGGCTGGGATGATTTAGTTGGGGTTGGTCCTGCTTTGAGCAGGGGTTTAGTCCAGATGACCTCCTGAGGTCCCTTCCAACCCTGCTAGTCTATGATTCTATGAATGCCTATCTGTGCGTTCACGGGCATGCCTGCGTGCACACGGGAGCAGAGGTGTTCTGTGTGCTCACGGCAGTTTGTGCGTGCACGTCGACGTGAGCAGGTGGGTGTGTCTGCGTGAGCGCATCGCCGTCGCGTGCCCCTGCGTCACCGTCTGTGTACGTGCAGGCGTGTGTTTGTGTGCGTTTTGCGCGCCTGGACCAGCCGGGCCGGTTCTCACCTCAGTTGCTTTATCTGCCTTTGTTATCCACTTCCTGTATCTCACGTGCCTCGTTGGCGACGCCGGCGCAGAATCTCGCCTGAATTACCGAGAACCCCCCAGGGATTAGGGCCTGAGCATTATTTTCTGCCTCTTTGTGTCTCCTTGTTTTTCAAGCCGGCTGCTTTTTACCCGAGCGGGGCCCAAGCAGGGACGCTGGATCTGGCCTTGTCAAACCTTGGGCAAGTTTGGGTCCTAGCTGAGCTACCAGATCCTGGCTTGGGACTGTCTCTACAACAGGCCGAACCACAACCCAACTCTAAAGAGCCTGAACTGTGGGAAAACTTCACGAGGGATCCCGCTCTGGACCTGAACATCAGCGAGCCATTCCCCGACCAGGCCAGGAGAACGCACATTCCTCCAGCTGCAAGCTGTGGGCTGTCACGCAGGGCAGAAACCCAAGCCCTCTGACTCACGCTGGGGCGAAGCCAATGGGATCTCCCAGAGCCAAGCAGTGGGCGAATCGGGAGGTCAGTCTGATCGAACGTCACTAGATGCCGCGAGAGTCGCAGCCGGGCGATGTAGGACTCCGACCGGCATACACCTCACAGCGTCGGGTCTGTAGGTGCAGCAGGGGGGGCCTGTGGATTCGGCGTCGGGGTCCCCCCGTTCCCTCCCCACGGGCGGCTGGGATGGCTGTGTGGATGCAGTCCCAGCTCGCTGCATATCCCCGGAGAGAACGGCCACCACAGCCCCAACAAGCCGGCGTCAGCCTGCCAGCGCACGGGAGACCCGAAGGCGAGGAGGGAAGCCCAGTTACCTTTGCTCGGGGCCGCCAGGCCTCAAGGACGGGAAAGCCCCACTGGCTTCGACGGAAGGAAGGGTTTGGCCATTCCCCTCCCAGGCCTGGAGTTTAACATTAGGGTCCGATGGACACACGCCACCCCATGCCGGGGGGCTCGGCTGCTGACAGCCACACATCACTGAGGCTGGGTGCAAGAGAAAGGGCACGACCCCAGGCCCCCGAAGGGACGGATCTAGGCCACGAGGCGCCCCGCGCTGTCCTCGCTTACTTTGCTTTCGGGCAAGAGCATCTGGGCTGCCGCCACGCCTCGGCAGCTGGGGAGAACGGCGGCTTGGCCTTCCCCGCGGCTGCTCCCTGGCCGGAGACCTGCTGCCAAGCCTGCACGACGGAGGAGCGGGGTGGCTGCGGCAGGGTCTGCTGGTCCGGCGGCTCCCAGAGCTCCATCTCCTCCTCGGCCCCTTTAAATCTGAGTAAAGGGGCAAGAACCAAACATCCCCTAAGTGTGGCCAGCCACACTCCCACGTCAGCCCGACACACGGCAGCCTCAGTGAGGCCCAGAACGAAGTGCCTCGACGATGGGGCATTCCCCGGGGCAGCCTGCTCACCCACGCACCCAAGGGAGATCAGGCCGAGCCTGCCCCGGAGCTGATCAGCAGCCATGCGAGGGAGACAGGCTGATACAGGAACCTCTGTATTCAGACAGACAGACACCTACGACGCTCCATTAGCTGTCGGCAGGATGCAGTCTATGGCTCACAGCTGAGCTGTTCTGATTCCATCCTGTAGGGGGCAGTGGTGGCTTGTGTGCACGCACACACGTGCACACACACACACACCCAGAGGCCAGTGCATGGCAGTTGCATGTTTAACGACCCTGCTTAGATCTCTGTTAATTGAAATCCTTCATTTCTCACAGGTCACTTATGTCCCCCGAACACCACAGCTCCTCAGATGTGGGTTGCCACTAGCAACCCCAGGACGGGGCCCGGTGCAGAGCTCGGACTCCTCTGGTCACACTTAGCCCATGGGCTTCAGACACCAGAGTCACTTCTGTGATTGCTGAGTCCGGGCCAGGACTTTGGGAGACCCTGAGCCGTGAGCCAGAGAGTCTGTCTGGGTTCCCTCTCTGGAGCTGTTACAATCCACTCCTGTCTTCTCTCCAGGGAGGGGCACTACAGGCTGGATTCTGCTTGTAATGTCCTAGCTCAGGTGGGGGTCTGATAACCAGAGTCAAGTCCCTGCTCTGCTAATTACACCTGTCCCCTGTTATGGCCGGAGCTGTCTCTGCCTAAGAGCGCTCCTGGCTCCATCCTTCTGCCTTGGACTAGGAGGGTGGACTCACCTCTGCTTGAAATCTGGCAATCCTCCCGGAGTAGACTGACGGGAATTGGAGCGAGGGTTTTCCTCCAGCAGAAACCTGGCGGGGTCAAGGCGACACAAAGCCTGTTAGAACATCCAGGGAAGGCCAATGGCCTTCAGCACCCAGGGCCCACGGACTGATTTTTGGAGCAAGCTAGAAAATGAACGGTTAATTGACACTAGCGATCTGGAATTTCAGCCTGGGTTAAACAATAGCTCGGTGAGCGGGGGCTGGGCCAGCAAGGGTTAATGATGCAAAGGGGGTGGGGATCATTGGGAAAACAGGAAGGAATGTAATACAGCAATTGTCCCGCACCCTCTAGTGCACTCCTTTGTGTAGGGGTTGGTGACTAAAGCCGAGGGATTCAGAACGGCCTAGGAATTTAGATGCATTAATTTCAATGGGAGATGCCTGCCTCAACCCTCTAGGAAGAGTATCAGAGGGGTAGCCGTGTTAGTCTGGGTCTGTAAAAAGCAACAAAAGTGGCACCTTATAGTGGGTATTCACCACGAAAGCTTATGCTCCAATATGTCTGTTAGTCTATAAGGTGCCCCAGGACTCTTTGTCGCTTGTTCTGAATTGTTCATTTGTTTCCTGACTGACACCAGATGAGAGAAACAAATGAAGTATAAGGCCAAATCCAGCCCTGATAACACTCAGTCCCAGGTATAGGGCATGTAGGCTACTCGCTACAGCGAGAACTCTGGGGAGTAAACGTTGGCAGGAGCCGAGAGCCCGATCCGGCAATCAGTGGCAGGGGTCTGATTGCAGGATTGGGGCCTTAAACTGCAAACAGGTGCAGGGACCTCTGGGGCAGGTCCACAGATGGGGAAAACGGTCACCTGGCCACCACTTGGATGTCTAGAGGCTGAGGTTTTAGACCCATGTTAAAACCTTGCCGTAAGAACTCCAGAAGGTACATTTCCCCCTTGCTGTGATCAGGGCCCTTCTGCACGGAGACTTCTATATAGAAGCCGCCCAGTTTGTGAAGTCAGTGGAGCTGGCACTTGACATGAGTGGGTGATCCATGTGTCTGGAAGGGTCCGGCTGCCTTGGGAGGCGAACAAGAACTGAGCAGGAATTTTCCGACCCAGCGGTTTTTCCATTGAAAAATGGTGGTTTGTCAAAACAGAAACAGAGCCGGGTTTGATGACATTCCCGACTTGAGAAATGTTAGGGGTGGGGGTAGGGAGGGGGAAGGTTCAAAAATTGTCCAAATGTTTCATTGCCACATTTTCAAAGTCGAAAAAAAAAATAATCTGGATTTCTGGCTTACAACCACTTTTTGTTTAGAAACCGAAGCTGATTAGACTGCGAGAAAGGGTTAAAAAAAAAAAAAGAAAGAAAGAAAAGATCAAAATTGGAACAAAACGTTTCAAACGTATCAAAAGCAAATGCTTCGATCGGCCCAACCCAAAACGACAACTCGGTTTTCTGGTTCGCAATCAGCCTTTGACTTTTCATCCCGATGTGAGACGGGGGCGGGGAAAAAAGCGTCCCACTCTCGCAAATACAGACACTGGTTCCCACCCAGCCCGGGTGCGAACACAACGATTCCCATTCGCCGATGGGTTGCAATGACTCGGGGCACTTTGCTCTGCGAGTCAGGCCGACCTGTGCTTGGAGCTGCACGCAGGCCTGACGCAGCGAGGCTGCTGTTCCCAAAGGCCTCCTCCAGCAGCTAGTGCTGCAAAGCAGAAGTCAGGCCATGACAGCCACCAGCTTTGTGAAGCCCATCCCTCAGCAATGCGGCAAAGGCTTCCATCCACCCCCCAGAATCTGGTCCCTGAACTGCTGCTCGGTAAAGGCTCCCGCCGGCTGGGTACTTGAGGTGCAAGGGCTCCATCTAGTGGCCAGCTGGAAAAGTCACAACTCTGTATCTCTCTCCTCCTACCCCACTTTCTGGATTTCCTTGCATTTCCCTCCTGCATTTCTCTTTCTCCTTATACATTTAGGCCCTGAGGCCATAATGCTCTACACGGGTGGACCCTTAAATCAGCGAGGTGCCACCTGCATAGGCAGCCTAGGGGATAAAGCACTAGACTGGCACTCAGGAGACATGGTTTCCATGCCCAGCTTTGCCAATAGCTTCTGGGTGATGTTGGGCAAGTCACAGCCCCACTTTGCGCCTCAGTTTCCCCATCTGTAAAATGGGGACAATAATACTGCCCCCCCCCCTGTGTAAAGCACGTTGAGATTGGGGCTAGAAGGCGCTAGATCAGAGGTTACTGCGATTAGTTTGCGTTGCGGCAGCATCTTGGGGCTTCAGACAAGTCTATCAAGTGATCTTCTGCTCTACTCTGCTCTGGTTAGGCCTCAGCTGGAGTATTGTGTCCAGTTCCGGGCACCGCATTTCAAGAAAGATGTGGAGAAATTGGAAAGGGTCCCGAGAAGAGCAACAAGAATGATTAAAGGTCTTGAGAACATGACCTATGAAGGAAGGCTGAAAGAATTGGGTTTGTTTAGTTTGGAAAAGAGAAGACTGAGAGGAGACATGATAGCAGTTTTCAGGTATCTAAAAGGGTGTCATAAGGAGGAGGGAGAAAACTTGTTCACCTTAGCCTCTAAGGATAGAACAAGAAGCAATGGGCTTAAACTGCAGCAAGGGAGGTCTAGGTTGGACATTAGGAAAAAGTTCCTAACTGTCAGGGTGGTTAAACACTGGAATAAATTGCCTAGGGAGGTTGTGGAATCTCCATCTCTGGAGATATTTAAGAGTAGGTTAGATAAATGTCTATCAGGGATGGTCTAGACAGTATTTGGCCTGCCATGCGGGCAGGGGACTGGACTCGATGACCTCTCAAGGACCCTTCCAGTCCTAGAATCTATGAATCTATGAAAATCTATGAATCTTTAAAGTTGAGGAAACTTTTCTTTAGTTGAATTCCTGTGTGGCTTGAGGAGGGGTGTTCTGAAAAGCGTCCGGCAGCTTCAGGAATGCCTGTGAGTGGTAATAAACACCCCCGGGGGTGTGACAAGCTGTCCTGACCCAGCTGTTACTTCGCTGTAAATCTATGTTCTGTAGCACTTACCCCCGCACGTACCGAGCTGGGACAGGGGTAAGCACACGGCGGTCAGAGTTCTTCACAAGGAGCCTGAACCAATTGTAAGGAGAACGGGCAACGTTTTCCAAAGAGCCCCCCAGCACCCAGGTCAGCCCCACTGCTTCCCCTGGGGCTCTTCACACCTCTCTCCCAGCGCCAGGGGGCTGCAGCGGGGTGCCCCTTCCAGGCTGGGGGAGGCAGCGCCAGGAGTTCTTCCCCCCAGTTCCCAGGCTGGGTGTTGCAGAGAGGGCAAGGAGCAGAGCTTCCGTCCTGACCCCATTGCTCACAGGAGAGGGGGCCAGGCTGCCCTGAGCTGCTGGGCTCTTTAGCTCCCCCCTTTCCTGCCTGTGGGAGCAGCTTCCGAGCCGAGAGGAGGGAGATGGGGTGAGAGCTCTGCCTGCAGCAGGCTGCTCAACCCAAGGAAGCAGGCAAGTGGGGCAGGCAGCCAATCAGAGGGTTCATATTGGATGGAGGCCCCCTGCTATCCCAGCTCTGGGCTCCCCACACCCAGCTCTGC
>NW_020664544.1:9701002-9745033 GCF_002925995.2 Terrapene triunguis
ACCCACAGCCCCCCGCTATCCCAGCCCTGGGCTCCCCACACCCAGCTCTGCTGGTGCTCCTCAATCCTGACCCGCTGCACCCAAACTGTTCCAGTTCTGAGTCCTCACGCGCAGCTTTGCCCAGGCCCCTCACTCCTGATTGACCTCAGCTCCTCAGCTCTCCTTGGGAGAACGGACAAGGCCCAAATCCACAGGTCCACGTGTAAACCTTTAGCACCAAACTCACCCTGGGTTTACGAGCAAGAACCCAACTTACCTTCCCGGAGCTGCTTGGCCTGGCACGCACCCTCCTGAGCAAGAGCCTGCCCTAGACCGGGTGGCTGAAAGCAGACTATCAGAGGGGGGCACTGGCCAGGCGGGGTGAGGGGCACGGCTGGCACCGTGTGGCAGGGCTGGGCGGATGCCCCAAGGCCGACTCACCTGCCACAAGATCATGAAAATGACATCCGCTTTGGCTCCGTGCAGGGGCCCTGGGCCGTCGGGGCTCTGGACCAGGGCAGGGTCCAACCTGGCTCCCTGATGTCACTGTTCCGGCCTGATGTCACAGTGTGCCGGGTGACAGAGAGAAGAGAAGCTGGAGGGGCAGATCCTGGTGCCCGGCCGGGCTGTGTCCAGCTGGGCTCTAGGGCTCTGCCCTCTTCTTACTGACCTGAGCCTGGGAGCAAGGCAGTGCAGCCTCAGGGCTGTCCGATCTACACCTCGCTGCACCGTGGCCCCAGGGGCCTTTCCAACAGACAGGATCTGTTGGAAGTTGTGGCCACTCCCGCTGGTCCCCGTGTTCACCCCAAAACACCCCTTACCCCAGGGGCTGGGCTGGGCACTGGCGCAGAGCCTGGTGTGTCATTCCTGGGGAGATGCCTGGAAGCTGGCCAGCTTTGCATGGCCAGGGCACCCCAAGCAGCTGGAGCGGGGCTCGGATCTGGCTCCGAGCCGCCGGGGCGATTGCAGAGAAAGCTTCCCAGCTCAGCAGCTCCCCGGGGTCCCCGCTCAGTCTCCCCCAGCAGGCAGTGATAGATCCATCCCCGCACGAGGAGTGAGGCGGGCGGCCAACGAAAGGACCCTGGGGGTGCCCAGACGGCGCTGAAAGGGGCAGCTCTCCTTTGTGGGACAAGGACGAGGGCTCATCCTCCGTGGATGGGTGGGCTTCCCTCTCCCGCTCTGGCCTCCTGGCTATTCCCTCGACCCCCTTCTGGGAACACCCAGAAACCTGGTTACCAGCCCCCTGCCAGTCAGAACAACAGCCGTGCCACCAACAGGCCACATGCCCACTGATCACAGTTGCTGACGGCCCTGTAGCTACTTCTATTGGTACTGACAGATTATTGAACTCTGCTGGTGGTACTTCATCAGGTCCCACTCGCTTCCCTTTTAGGCTGTGCCGCCCCCGCGCCAGCTAAAATGCCCTCTGCTTTCTTCCCTGGCCTCCGCTCCTTTGGGCTCTCCCCTCCTGGCCTTGAGATGCTGTTTGATAGTCACCCTTGTCTTTTTTGACTAAGTCTTGGGGGCATTTATGCCACTGGAAACGTACAAACGGCTGCAGGAGAAAATCCTCCACGGCGGAGCACCCCCCCGCCCCATCCCTTGCAGCTGGTTGATTGAGTCAGTGTGATTATCCCTGCAAATCACTGCTGCTTCCATGTTGCTAATTGTACATTGCCCCGAGCCAGGTTCAATTTCCCTTCGCCAGCCCTGGGGCCTGACGTCTCATTAGACACAGTCCCAGCCAATCTCCCCTGCAGCACAGCCTGGAGGGCATTTCCACCTGAGCAGTATTCAGTTTGTGCTGTTAGCTCTGCTACACCCTGAGCTGAGACAGGCCGCACAGGACTGCTTGGCAACCTGCTATCTCCTGCTTTGCGAGGGGGTGACACACTCCTCAGGTTTTACTGCCACAGCCCCCAAGGAAAATTGTTCCCTGAGTGTCCTTATCTAAAGTCTCATTTGCAAAACAACAGCGGCCCAATTGCTGACTAGACGGCTGCCACTCCTCGTTCTCTGCATGAACCGCCTCCAGCTGTTGCAATTCTCAGGTTTTCCCTTAGTGCCAGTTTTGTAAAGGGGCCAGGCCGCTCACCAGAGAGAAATCTACTCACAGGACTGCAGGCTGGGCACTGGCTGCTTTCTTTAACTGCAGCCCAACGGAGTGTGTGAGAGAGTGGGGAAACTCCCATTGAGCAAACAGGAGCTGGGGGGGCAGGGGAAGCATGGCTCCGTCCCATAATTACCCAGCTAACTCCGTTTCCCCCATCATGATTTAAATATATAGAGATATCCTATCTCCTAGAACTGGAAGGGACCTTGAAAGGTCATCAAGTCCAGCCCCCTGCCTTCACTAGCAGGACCAAGTACTAATTTTGCCCCAGATCCCTAAGTGGCCCTCTCAAGGATTGAACTCACAACCCTGGGTTTAGCAGGCCAATGCTCAAACCACTGAGCTATCCCTCCCCCCCCATTCTGCTACGCAGACTAGCTGTTTCCAAAGCTGTGCAGTGCTCATTGAGGGTAAGCCGTCTTGCGGGTTCCAGACCGTCACTATCAGGGAGCGGCCCAGCACAGCCTGGGGTGGAGAAGTTATAACTGTAACCGCTAAAGAGAGTGCCCGTGGACCCAGCGGCTGATTGACACAGGCTCAAGAGACATGCTGCGTAGCGTGGGTCCTAGTCCCTGTACTGCTTTGACACAGGCTACAGGTTTGTTTCATCAGCAACTAATGAGGAGACCAGTCAGCTGCTAACCCCCTGGCTGGGATGCTGATCGCTTTGGGGGTCCCCAGGCTGCCCCTCTTCCCCGGCTCTGAAAAGTCCTAGTGGCCCCCGCCCCCGGGCATGGCCACACACGGAGACGGGGAACTCCCCTCTGACAGAAGAGCCCATGGGAATTGGTTTGCTAAAGCCGAGATGTGGAGATGGTATGCTGAAACCGTGCCTGGAGATAGGTCAGAGTAACACAGCGAGGCAGGCTGCCAGTAGATTCCCTGCCCGGTAGCTGTTGTTTAAAAGGGCCGTGGAAGGGGTCCAAGTGCTATTTACAACGTAGTCTGTGTACATTATGTGTTTGTTTCCGAAGTCCCTGCGCAGGACTCGTTCTGAAGCCGAGTGGGGACTGTTAAGGCCTCCGCTCAGGGTGTTCAGACAATTGCGCTGCGGTTTAACTCCGTGTTATGTTTTCTGCCCAGGCCTGAGAAGGCAGAACGGCGGGTCAGTGCAAGAAGGGGAAACTCAGCACGTAACATTGCCTCAGCATCTACACCCGTTTCACTCTTCTCGGCGCTCCATCCTCTCCATCACAGGCCGCTTGCTGCAGAGAACACCAGGGCAATTGGACTGGGTGCAGCCAGACCCTCACTGCCAGGGCTTGGCTTGGTCTGGCACCCGGGGGTGCAGCCTGGCAGCCCCTCTCGGCAGCTGCTGCTGTGTGTCCCCCAGAATCGAAGCTTTTAAACGTCAACCTTGTTAATGCCCGGATTGCTCGTGCACGAAAGAAGAGGGAGGGTCAACGATCTCCCCAACCGAGAAGCAGGCTTTCCAAACTGCAGTCTCAAAACCTGCCCCTCACGGCCCTAAGTGGCCACTAGATGTCCCCACCGTCCTGGCACGTAACGCTCAGCCGAGATACCAGTTCCTGCAGGCCAGAGCACGGGCCGAATGTCCCCTGTGGATCTGCCCCAAAGTTTAGAGCATTTGAATCTGGAGTCGCACTTGTTAGAGGGGCCAGAAGCCGGCTGCAGCCTGGCATGGCAGGAGCAGGCGAATCCCCGCCCACCTTGTGCTTCCCTTCTCTTTGCACCCCGGGGCTTTTCGTTCATCCGGCCCGGGGCCAGAAGGAGCCTGATCCCTGACTGGGGCTTCCCCAGCCACTAATAAAGAGGCAAGCGGCTGCAGGGAGCAGTGTGCATCGGGGCTCTGACAGAAACAAACCATCCCCAACTTTTCAGTGCCAAATTTCCTTTAAATTAATTTTTTTAAATTGGCCCCGGTTGTTTTGATTTGGTCGAAACAAAAACATCTTGTGCAATCCAAACCCATTCCCCTCCCACATTCCGATTTGCTGAAACCGTCAACAAATTCACTGTCGGACCAAAAACTATTTTTTCCCTGCCTTTTTGAAATTGCCAGCGCCCGCCAAATCCATTATTCACCCAGCGCTCGCTGCTGCCCGCAGCCGCCCCCAGGAGATGCCAGCCATTCCCGCTGTCGCCAGGCGCTGCCCCCACAGCCTGCAGCTAAAGACCAGACACGCTCGGAAGCCCTCGTTAGTGCAAAACTTTTTTATTTGGTGCCGTATGAAAAGTCTGAGGTTGGGCCGATCTCAGTTGGGCCCTGGGCTCATTTGTGATCAGTTCTGGAGTTTGCGCCGTGTAGGAGACAGACCCAAACTCCCCTCCTCTCCCCAGCCCTCGGGATCTTACCCTTGTTCCCAGCTGGCATCAGAGCCCCACCCCCATTCCCCTGCGGGTGCCTCTGGGAAGTCAGGGGGGCTCCTTGTGACTAGCCTGGGCTGACGTAGTCTAGACTCCAAAGGGAGCGTACAGTAGCTAAAGCGGAGCTGTGCCTGGAAGCTCTCCCCAATCTTTGGCTGCTGGTCCAGGGACAGAGAGAAGAGGTTGTGTCCCAGGGGCCAATTCCCCAGTGTCCCGCTTCCTTGCAGTGACACCTGGGGGGAATTTGGCCCCACGCTAGTGGCTGGAGCACCCCTTATTCATTTCTTTGCATGACCACTAGATAGCACGTCCCAGCGCTGGATTGCAAAGGCGCATCAGCATCATGGTACAGAGGGGGAAACCGAGGCACGGGGGGGGAAACCTGAGTGGCCCTGTGTGATACACCAGGTGTGTCAGCTACTTGCTGTGGGTTGGAAATCCTGGTAGATCTAGGCTGGGGTGGGGCACGTCCGGGGGGAGCTGGTGTCACACCCCCTTGTGCTCCCCTGCGTCACAGGGGTGAGAACTGACACAGGGGCCTCGGCCCAGCAGGGGCACTGGCAGAGCCCATGCTACAATCATCTGCTTTGTGTACAAATGTGGGGGGCGGTGAGGGGCAAGGAAGCAGCACCCGGCCTGGCCAGGGCTTTCTCGGGGGTCACGTGGTTTCTATCTTCCTGGGAAGCAGCCGGGCCAGGGACTCCTGGCCAAGCGGGGCCCCCCCGGCGGCCGTTCAGAGTTTTTCCTTGCGGGCTGGAGAAAGGCAGGGAGACGGGCTGAGGTCGGGCTGTTCTCATCCATCCTGCGTCAGACTCAGCCACGAACAGTCCCATCTCGAAGGGAGCTCCCAGTCCCCGCGGGCTGGCCCACACGCCCGCTGCGGCGAGGCCGGCTTCTCCTTATTCCGTGTGCAGAAGGGCAGGCCGGGTCCACTCCCGGGCACACCGAGGTAGCGACGGGACAGTGGCGTGGCTGGAGAGGCCCAGCCCTGCGATACAGTGGAGTGACATGGACACCAGGTCCTTGGGATTGTCATTAAATTACACGGACGCGCCCACGCCGGCTCTTCTGTAAACAGGAACTGTCCTCGTTCCGGAGCGGGTCCCAGGGCCGGCGCCGGGGGAGGGGAAGGCGGGCCTCCTTACGAATTCCCGCGGTACGTGATGTTAGTGAAGGTGGAGGTGGCGCCTTTGTATAAGGGGTTGTTGGCCTGTAACAGAAACACAACGGACATCGTGTCACACAGCCCTGCTCACCAGCAGGCCGCAAAGCACCCGGGGAAGGTAAATAGCATCATCTCCCCTTTATAGATGGGGAAACCGAGGCCTCCTGACCCCACGCATAGGCGCCGACTCCGTGGGTGCTCCGGCGCTGGAGCACCCACCGGCAGCTCCACGACCCCACGACCCCAGCTCACCTCCGCCTCCTCCCCTGAGCGGGCTGCCGCGTCCTGCTTCTCCCCTCTCCCTCCCAGTGCTTGTGCCACTAAACAGCTGTTTTACACAAGCCTGGGAGGGAGGGGGGAGAAGGAGGAGGAATGCGGCACGCTTGGGGAAGAGGCGGGGCCAAGGCGGGGATTTGGGGAGGGATCCAATGGGGCGGGGAGGGGGCAGAGTCGGGGCAGGGCCGGGGGCGCGAGCTTCCACCGGCGCCAACAAAAGTTGGCGCATGTGACCCCACACACTGGTAAGAAACGGGCTGGGTCATTTCAAATGGAGAGGACGACCCAGGTTCCCCCTCACTCTCTGATGCTGCGTTCTAGTGCCTGTGTGCCAACAGACAGGGGCCAGGCTGCAGCAGCCTCTCCCCACCAGTTCAAATCCCCCCTAGGGCTCAACCAAAGAGAATGCCAAAGCCTCGCCCTCAGGGACATTTCTCCACTTCGCCACCCAGTTCAAAAAGGACTGCGTCTGCCTGGAAGGGATCAAGGGCTGCACGCCAGCACTGAGGGGCACGGGCAGAGCTGGGTGTGGGGAGCCCAGGGCAGGATAGGGGGCTGCAGGGCAGGATTGAGGGGCACCGGCAGAGCTGGGGGTAGGGAGCTCAGGGCTGGGGTAGCAGGGGGCTGTGGGTCGGGATTGAGGGGCACTGGCAGAGCTGGGGGTGGGGAGCCCGGGGCCGGGATAGCGGGGGGCTGTGGGTCGGGATTGAGGGGCACTGGCAGAGCTGGGTGTGGGGAGCCCAGGGCTGGGATAGCAGGGGGCTGTGGGTCGGGATTGAGGGGCACTGGCAGAGCTGGGTTAGGGAGCTCAGGGCTGGGGTAGCAGGGGGCTGTGGGTCGGGATTGAGGGGCACTGGCAGAGCTGGGGATGGGGAGCCCGGGGCCGGGATAGCGGGGGGCTGTGGGTCGGGATTGAGGTGCACTGGCAGAGCTGGGTGTGGGGAGCCCGGGGCTGGGATAGCAGGGGGCTGTGGGTCGGGATTGAGGGGCGCTGGCAGAGCTGGGTGTGGGAAGCTCAGGGCTGGGGTAGCAGGTCAGCGCTGTGGGCTGTGAGTTTTGCCCAGAGTCCGGCTCTAGTCAAGGTGGACAGTATCACTGTTATCAGCACCGCTATATTTCAAAGAACGGGGCCTAAGAATTTCATCAGTCGCTCGTGCCCTGCTGGGGGCCCCCGGAGAGGTGCAGAGCTGCCTCTAACCTTGCCCGGGCGGGGCGAGAGAAATGACCTTCCACAGACCCAGTCGCCCCCCTCCCCCTTTGGTGCCGAATTCCCCGCACTCCGTGTCTCAGCCTTTCCGGCCGGGCCAGGCCGTGCACAGGGATGGAAAAGCAGGAGGAGAGTGAGTCAGAAGGACGTGCTGGGGACGAGCGCTCAGGGAACGGGGCAGGCTGCTGGGACATTCTCTCCTGCACACGTGCAGCCCTGCTGACTGGCATGTTCTCCCTCCCCACGGCCCTTGATCTTCCCCTCCCAGCACCCTTCCTGCCAGAGCATCTCCTGGCTTCCCCGCGCCTACCCAGGTCCCCTCTGACCCGCCAGGTCCAGATCCCCAGGGCATTTGGGTTCCTGCCTGAATCCCACACGTCGCCCCCAACAGAGGGGAGCGGGGCGCGGCAGCCGAGCGCAGTCACCCCAACACACCGTGATGGTGGGAGAGGAGCAGGCTGCCCACCTGACCCTTACCGTGTCCCATTTAGCCCGCGCCCTCTCTTCCTCGAACTTGGCGAACTCCCGCCGGTCGTGGACGGTGATCAGGAGCTTCCAGATGAGGAGGGCGACCAGGCCGATGAGCAGGATGGCCCCCGCCACCAGGAGCAGAACCATCAGGATGTCGGGCCCCTTGGGACAGTCTGGCAAGGGAAGGAGGGAATTAGTGCTCGGCCATTCCCTGCGTAACCCGGCGCATCTACTGCCGCTCCCTCACGCAGCTAAGCGACAGGAGAACGCCTTCGGCCAGCAGCAGTAGCGGGTCTCTTATCCTGTGCTACTAGAGGGCAGCATTTCGCCCACATGCAGGGCTGGGTCCGGCACTGAAGCACATGAGCAGCTCCACTGAGTTATTCTTGGGCCGACAGGTGAGGTTTTCAAAGGGGCTTGAGCACCCAAATCCCCCTGCCATGCACCCTCGCTCCCTTTGAACGCCCCAGCCGACGCGTCTGCAGGGCCAGGGCACTCCATGATGGGGTCCAGGGGGCCACGCCTTCAGAGGGCTGAGATTCCCAGACAGAGAGTCCGGGCGGGGCGCCGGGAAGCTTTGTGCAAAGCCAGCGGGAACCAGACACAGATGACAGCTGAGCTCGTGCTACTGCTGAGTGGGCACTGCCCGCCTCTGACCCTGCCTGGCCTTCCAGTGCCAGGGCCGGCGAATGCGGGTAACTCCCTTGCAGTCAGTGCCAGCGGTGCAGTGCTTGATGTCGAGGGGGCATCCCTCACTGCCCCTAGGGCACCTGACAGCCGCTGCTGCCCAGGAAGTGGGTGTCTGACAGCCTTCCCTGGAGAGGAGGGATGCCCCAAGGACTATGGCATGAGCCTTCGACCTGGGAGACCAGGGCTGAAGCCCTTGCTCCACTACAGACCTATACAACCTTGGGCCAAAGCCTGGATGTTCCCACGTGTCTTACGCTGGCTTCACATCACGCAGCTAGAAATGTAAGGGGCACAGCCTGCGGCAGCGGGGACATCCTGCAGGTCCCTGAGCCTCTCTGGGGCTCCCTGCCCTGACTGTAATGGGGACCCGCGCCCTGCCTCCCGGGGTGCTGGGAGGGCGACCGCGGTACAGACTGGGAGGTGCCCTGATGCTCTGAGAACAGGGGCCAGGTCGTACATTGGGCTGGGATCTCCCCTGTCCTCGAGCCAGCCGGTCCCCTCTCGTTAACCTGCTTTCCTCCACACGCCCGATGGGCGAGGCAGCTGGCGATCGCAGAGGACATCCGCTGCCTGGCCCCTGCTCCCCTTGGGGAACGAAGGGCTCCAGGGCTGGGTAGGAGGAGTTCCCTGGCGTCTAACACCCCCAGACAGGCTGCTTTGCTCGTCTTGTGGCTTTGCTCGTGTTTCGATCTGTCTGAAACTCTCTCCCCCGCACCGGGCAGGTTGGCTCTGCTCCGCACTCCCCCGTCCTGAGCCGGCGTCTGCGAATACCTCCTGGGTGCGTCCGTGTCTGACGGAGGAGGGGACACACCCGCTCCCCCAGCCTCTGACGCGGCGTGCAACCCAAACAAACCTGAGCCACCTTTGCCCTCCTGTCTGTCAGGCCCGCGGGGCCCAGCCCGGCCCTCGGCAGCCTGCCAGCAATTACACCTGGCGGCTGCTTTCCTGCCTCTGCTTTCCAAGGCGCTCGGGGCAAAGCTTGGGGTGCTGGTGGCCCCCCAACAATGGGATCTGCATGGGGCGTGGTGTTATACCCCTTCCGTACAGGGGACAGCCTGCTTCTATCCATGCCCAAGGCTGGGGCCGAAAGAGCCCCGAGGCTCCCCCAGATTACGCTGCAGTGCAGAGGGGTCAGTGCAAAGCTAGGGAGCCCCTGGCGTTCTCTGCCCAGGGCGAGGTCTCTACCGAGCACGGCCCCCCGCCGGGCGCCCACTGTCCTGAGCGGTGGAGACAAGGCAGGGCCGTGCAGGGTCTCTGCCGCCCACGCCGGCTGCAGGGAAGGCTGAGCAAAGCAGCAGCCCAGGGAGATGGAGACAGGAAGTCCCTGTGCTGAATGGCGTGAAACAATCCAGTCACGTTCTCCCTCAGCCCTCTCAGACGCTCAGGCCCTGCGGCTGAGCCGCACCAGCCAGGACAGGCAAACGGCGGCTTCAAATCCTGCTCCCTGGTGTACGTTCGGGCAGCCCCCGCGGCTGGTCTAACCTGCAGACTGCTCCCGCCAAGCCGTTCTCTTGGCCTGAGGCCGGTCAGCCAGGATCCCCCAGGGGCTGGTCGCGCTGAGGCCGCAGCAGAGCCCAAGGGGGACCAAACCCTGAGAGGTGCCAAGACCTTCCACCCCCAACGGACGTCTGGGGAAGCTGACGGACCTGAACTCATTACATGGGGCCAGTCTGTATGAACAGGGTCTGGAGGAGGAAATGGATCGTGTCCTAGGGTGACCAGATGTCCCGATTTTATAAGGACAGTCCCGATTTTTGGGTCTTTTTCTTATATAGGCTCCTGTTACTCCCCCACCCCCTGTCCTGATTTTTCACATTTGCTGTCTGGTCGCCCTATTGTGTCCACAGAGGTTCTTTGTTCTGTTCCTCGTGTTTCGGTCGCATTTGCCGAACGCAAGGGGACAGGTCTCGCTCTCCCGGCGGCGCGAAGCATGGAGGCTTACAGCTGGGTGACAGACACCAGAGCCCACCCGGGCTCCAGCTACTCTGGCCCGAAGTCGCTCCTGAGCCAGGGCTGCCAGACACGAGGCAGAATCGTTTCAGATCATCATATTCAGCCTCCGAAAACAGCCAGGGAAGAGTCCGACCACAGAAGTGCCTGTAGCCCCTAGGGCAAGGAAAGGCTGTTTGCCACCCGCCGTGCGGATGCTGGCACGTAATGGGGGTAATTGGTTGGCGCTAGTCCCTGGGATTTCCCAACACCCCCCAGCCGCATTAGGAGTCTGAGCATGCTCATAGTCAGCATTGGGTAACAACGTGGTCTAGCTGTGTGTGTGTGTGTATGTGTGCACACCCCTCTGTTAGGCACTACTGTCATATAAATAATACTAGAACCTAGCCGTCCTGACCCCCTGGCTCCTGCTTTATGCATTAGCATGCCTGTTGCCTTTAGAAATTAAATCCACATCACCCAGCCATGGGGAGATTTCCTAAGCAGCCCCCCGTGTGCCATGCCCCACCTCCCCAGAGAACCCGTCGGGGACGATCGCCCATTTGCTGGTGGCCCCCTGAATTCAGATCTTGGCTGGTGGGCTCGATCTGGGCCTGTCTCCAACTCCGTCATGAGCCGGGGACCTCTGTCTCCTGGCCAAGGGTGAAGCGGGGGGGTCTCAGAAGTGGATTAGGATAAAGGGCAGATGCAAGACAGAGAATTAATCAAAAGGGGGAGAAGGCAGCAGGCGGGGAGAGAAAGGAGCCCCCAGAGGAGTTGGACAACCAATGGAGCAGCCACCGGGGCACCAGATGCCAACTCCTCCCCGATTCCCGGGTGAATTCCCACTGGCCGCACCGGGAGACAGTGAGTGGCAGGGGATGGGTTCAAGGAAGAAAGGGGAGCAGGAAACCTACACCCCAGCAGCTCAGGTCCTGTCCCTGCAGTGTGCCATAAACCTCCCCCCACCATATGGAATAAGTCTGGGCTGAAATTCACACCCTGCCTATTATCCCTGGCCTAGCTACTGTGTACTCCCAGGGCATGTCCGGCCTGTGATCACAGGGCGTGAAAGCAGCTTGGGTCCGGAGCTGTACAAACCCGCCCGGCACCCTGGGCTCCGCAGCTTCACCGCTAGCGGGATTCAAACGCGGGCGGCTCAAGCTGCCGTCCCGCCCTATGATTACAGGCTAGACACCCGCCCGGAGAGGAAGCAGCTGTCCAGGCTGGACAGAGCCAAGGGCAGCCGACCTGCCCTGCAGAGATCCCATGCAGCAGCTGGGCTCCTCCGGGACGCCTGGCTGCATATCTCCGCTCCCAGCGGCAGGAGCGGAGCCAGCCCGGGGGCTGACCCTCCTGGGCCGTCGCTCGCTCCCTGTCTCACCTGGCTCCTCGATGACGTAAAGGATGGATTTCCCGCTGGAGTCCTCATAGTACTGAAACCGCACCACGCAGTCGTTCTCATCCTTGTAGGTGCAGTTCACCGCGTCTTTACCCGAGTCACCTGTGGGGGGCGAAGGAGAGGCCGTCAGCCCAAGCCGTGCGCCCCAGGGGGGTTACGCAGACGCTGCCCCGCTGGGCAGACAGCGAAGCTGGGGCCGGGTCTGCGAGTTCCCCCGCAGGCTTTGTCTAAACGAGGAAGAAGGTCCTAGGCTAAAACAGGAGCTGAACCCTGCCATGAGATCCCCTTCCCGCACCTCAGCACTGGGGTTGTTACCGATAGCCCCGGACCCGCTGCTCAGAGCGGCCGCTGCTGCGTGGGCCCCAGGATCCTGGCGCTGGCCGGGCGTGTCCGAGCACGGTGTGAAATCTCAAGGGGCATCCACCAGGTCCTGATCCTGCTCTTATGGATGGCAGGGCCCACCTCCCACGGAGCTCGACAGGAGTGGGATGGGGCCCCAGTTCTGTATTCGCTTTCCTGGCCAGCGCCCCGGGAAAGGAGGCTGGGGCTGGCCACGCGGGGCGGGACGATGCTCGGCGGGCAGGGCGCTGAGCTCCGGCTGCATTAGGCAGGTGGCCAATTGGAGGTCAGGTGAGGCTAACGGGTGCTAGCGACACTCAGTGTCCGAGTGCCCAGTTTAGCTCGCCTGCCGGCAGGCTTACCAACCAACTGGCACACATTTATACCTCACGGGGGTGGGGTGGGGTGTCTCTGTACAGCCCAAGTGAGTCACCCCAGGAACGCTCAGCCTTTAGCATCTCGTCTTTCGGGCCCTGCAGCGGGTGGCCTCTGCCTGGGGCATGCGGAGGGGGAGGTTCGGATTCTGGCTCCGGTTTCCTGGCTCTGAATCAAAGGGGAAGCTCCGGCTCCCAAAGATCTCGCTGCTAGCATCCAGCAGTTTGTTTCTCTGCCGTACGCTGCTCCCCCCGCCACCCCCAGCACTTGGGGCAACAAACGCCGATGATCCACCACCCTGCCGGGCGTTCTCGGCTCAGCACCGAGCAGCCGACGTCCGAGGTCCCGGCTGAGAGCCCAGCTCCTCCCTGGCTCACCGAGTTCCTGCACCGGCTTGATCTCGTCACGGCAGGTGCGGCTGCAGGTTTGCTGCTCCATCAGCGTCCCCCTCTCGAACTTCTTACACTCCACACATTCCCTGAGGAGGAGGAGGAGGAAAGAGCGACGAAGGACAGGATCATCAGGGGATGCTACGTGCAGCTCCAGGGCTCCCTGGGAAGCCTTTAGGTTTGGGGCTCAAAAATCAGACTCTCAGCTGGGGGCTCCCGCAGGGTCCCTGAAGTAGCCCTGCCAAATGGAGAAGGGGAGGGGAGAAGGGGCCCCCCCAATCACCCCAACTGCTTCACATTGTTCCCCTATCCTATGTCCCTGCTTCCCAGCACCTCCATTCCCAGTGGGGATCCCCTGTGCTCCCCGATGGGGCCTGGCCCCTGACACGGCCACTGGTCTCGACCCTGCCTCGTGCCAAGCCCCTGGGTGCGTGGGAGGCTTCCCCTAGGGAGGGGGACCCTGATTCTGACCCTCCCACGCAGGAGCGACCCTTTGCCCTGCATCCACCCTGATTTCACGCTGGAAGATCGGCCGCCTCTTGGCATCAGGGTCTCGCAAACCTGCCCCCCACTCCCCCTAGATTGCAGTCACAGTATCCCACAACGTCTACAGCTCAGCGCAGACCCTTCCCAATGAGGTGCCAGCCGGACCCATGCACTGAGCCCATGCCAGCGCCACCTGCCGAGATCCCCGCAGCCCGGAACCCAAGCGAGCAGCGCCCGCTCTGCCCCCCAGCCCCACTCACTTCTTGATGGTGCAGGCGTCGGGGCAGGTGGGGCACTTCTCGCAGGTGTCCCCATAGGCGCCGGCCTGGGTGCACTCGCATTTCCCGCACTGGCAGAGCCCGTGCCCGCTGCACACCAGGCCGTTGCCGGACATGCAGGTGTCGGTGCGGGTCGTGCAGTTGCAATAGTCCCCGGTCCAGTCCGAGTCGCACAGGCAGTCCCCACAGTTGCACTGCCCATGGCCTGCGGGCGAACGCAAGGGCGTGAGGTGTGAGCCCAGGCCGCACACCTAGGTTTGCCTGGGGCCTTGGGATAGCGAGGGGCTAATCCAGGCTGGGGCAGTTTCTCTTCACCCCAGCCTCAGCTCTGCCAGGACCCATCAGTCCTGACCGCCCCGCACGGCTCTGCCAATGCACCACCATCTTGACCGGCGCCACCCTCTGCTATTCCAGTCCCCACCAGCAGCTTTGCCCCCTTATCCTGGCCCGCAGCCCCGGGGATGGCGGGAGGCCGAGTTTGGGCCACGGGGGTTTTCTCTGTCTGTTTGGAATGAGCCTAGAAAGCGAAAGAGAGGCTTGGCTGGAAATCCTGACTCTTGCTCACTTCCTCCCCTGACCTCTAAGTCCTAGGGCCTCTCCTTGGGTCGGGCTGCTCCAGAAACAGACCCAAGTTCCTTGAGACCCAGGTTCAAATCCTCTCCGAGCCTGGGGCTGTTTGGCTCGCGGGCCCCAAAGATCCCAGCGAACCTAGCTGGAGTGTTGGACCCACAGCGAAGCCGACCCGGCCCCTGCCCTCATTGGAGCACTGGGGAATTCTGCCGGTCGCCGCGGTTGGGAGCCGGACCGCAGCCCCTGGGTTCGGCTTTCCTTGGGAAAACCGTCCGTGGCTCCAGTTCCCGCTCAGCCCCGGGCGCAGCATCGCTGCCGGAGAGACTGAATGTGTCACTTTTTAGAGAATGGGAAACTAGGGATGAGTCAGAGGAAAAGTGGCCAGACAGACCTCAGGAGAGCTATGGGTGGGCAGGCTGGGGCTGGATTGCGGGGGTGGGGGCAGTGGTCAGCATTGAGGGGCATCAGTAGAATAACGTGTAGGGAACCCCAGGCTGGAAGAGCAGCGGGTGCAGTGGGTCTGGATGGAGGGAGGATGGTGAAGCTGCGGGGGTGCAGACGTAGCCCGACAGGTGCCCGGGAGCTGGCACGAGGCATCCGGGAGAAGGACGTTAGTATAAACTTCCCTCTCGCCCCCATTTTAATTTCACAACAGGCACCGAGAGCGTGGGGGAGGTGGAGGAATGTGAGATACGGACCAGCCCCACCCAGGAGCCTTTCAGCTCCGAAGAAAGGTCCCGACGCTGATCGTTAACTTCTCGGCCCCTACTAGAGTGACTCCGGATTGACAGCAGTGTGACGGAGAGCAGGCCCTCTGTAGGCTGCCCCCTCGCCCCCGCCCTCTATGGGGCTTTGATGCTGCCACCCTCTCCCCCACAATGACAGATCCCTGTCTGGGTGATAAACCGCCCGCTCACCCCCTTCCCCCCATGGCTTGTTTGTTTGTTGGGTGTCATCAATTTGTCATTGTCCTGATAACCAGCTTGGCCCCATCTCAGGCCAAACATCCGGAGCCACTGCATTGCACAACAGCTAGGGAAGCGTGTGACAAACCGGCCCAGATTACACTGGGGGGGGTAGGGGAGCCAGTCCTTATCACGGTGAGTCACCCCAGAGGATCTGGAGGGCTCACTAGGGAAAAACAGGCCCGCCCCTCCCGCCTCCACTGCTGGGGCAAGCTAAGCATCATAATAACTGCAGATAAGGAGGCCCCAAGGGAGGCAGAAAGCAACAGGGGCGCTGGGTGTGCCAGGGACAGGAGCGCAGTGGGGAATCTGGCCGGGGGGGGGGCTCAGCAGGGGCCGGGGGGGGGGGGGGGGGGGGGACGGGGGGGGGCGGTGAAGGGGAGCCCGGGAGCAGGCTGCAAAGCCCTAAGGCAGAATCTCTCCCATGCAGGGTGGTTCAGACAAAGACCAGCCCCCAGGGATCTTATGGGAACCCCCAAGGTCTGCGCCCTAGGGCCAGGTGCCTGGCAGGGGGTAAGGCCTCTTAGGGGATTTGGGGGCATCTCTGAGTGCTGATGGCTGCAGGGTCAAGTGGCTGCCCCCTGGGGATGTGATCGGTTTGAACATGCGGATGGAACGGGCCAGGGAACGGCCGGGGGCTCTTTCTGGAGTGAGCGGTGTGTGCATCTCCCGGCATTCAGGGAGCCTGCGCGGAGGGGAACAGGGCAGGGGCTCGCTGGCCCCCTTTCAGGACATGCTGTTCTGAGTCAGGCCCGCCGCCTGCTCCCGCCGTGAACTCTGCACAGCTTGGCTTGGCTGCTTCCGTGAGAAGCGGCGAGGGAAAGAAACAGATGCGGCGTTAACCCAACTGGCTCAAGAAGGGGGAGCATGGCGACGGGAGCCAGCCTGCCCTGTGGCAAGGGGTCTCCTCAGGCATTCCTCATGCCACACCATTGAAATGCAGCCACCTCTGGGGAGGGGACCTGGCACCTGCTACACAGCACGGTACAACAACAAACATCCCGCAGCCAACTACACCGATGGAGGAATTTTAGGCAGCCCGTGTGGAATAACACAAGCTGGAATACAATCAGAGCGAACCCCCCTTTTCCTTCACGGCGCTGCCGTCAGATCTTGGAGGATTCCCGGCATCTTAGACCCAGCACCGGCTCAGTGCTGACCCAGATGGGGAGATCACGGCCTAGGGAACCCCACACCCCTCCGAGCTCCCCTTCGCACCACTCACCCGAGCACATCTCGCCCTTGAAGCGGACGCAGGAGAAGTCGTCGCACTCGCAGTACTTGCCGGTCACCTTGCCGAAGTCGCTGGCGTGGCAGACGCACTGGCCGCAGAGGCACTCGCCCCGCTGGCTGCACAGGGGCTGCCCCGCGCCAGGGCTGCAGTTGTCCTGCTGCGTGGGGCTGTACTCCTCCTCGGAGCACTCGCAGCGGGAGCCCAGCCGGCCCGGGGAGCAGCGGCACACGCCGCACTCGAAGGTGCCGTTGCCTTGGTGGCAGGCGGGGCTGTCGGGCTGGGCGTGCTCCTGGCAGCTGCAGTTGCACTCGAAGTTCACCAGCACCGTCAGGCTGTCCTTGAAACCCACCGGCTTGATGGTGAAGGATTTCTGCTGCTGCTGGGGGCAGCCCCGCACCTTGGCCTCGATGCTGAAGCTCACCTGGGGAGGGAAGCAGCCGGGGTTCGATTCAGGCCGGGCTGCTCCAAGCACAGCTGGGGTCACCTGGCTGCAAGGCCTGAGACCCGGAGCCGTCAGCCAGTCCCTTCCAGGCACGTTCGAACCGACGCTGCCTGGTGACATGGGGCAGCCCAGGCTGGCAGCGAGCCATTCGGAGAGACCCGCAGGCTCGATACAGCATCCCCTTTTGTATTTGTCCCAGCCGAGCCCTGCCCCGGAAGACACTACATGCCTGTGACCTTCATAGAATCATAGAATATCGGAGTTGGAAGGGACCTCAGGAGATCATCTAGTCCCACTGCCTGCTCAAAGCAGGACCAATCCCCAAACAGATTTTTACCCCAGATCCCTAAATGGCCCCCTCAAGGATTGAACTCACAACTCTGGGTTTAGGAGGCCAATGCTCAAACCACTGAGCCATCCCTTCTCCCACAGGGGCAGAGGCTGGGGATGATCCCAGGGCGCTGGGCCGGCTCCTGCAGCGGGATCCCCCTCCCAGCCGGCCGCCAGCTGGCAAGACTCACCGTGTCTCCTATCTTGAGGCCCACGCAGGACTTGAGTCCCTGAATGACCTCGTTGTTGAGGCAGGTGGCGTTGAAGGAGAGGGACAGCTCCTCGGGCAGGTCTCGAACCTCCAGCTCCACCTTGGAGCGGATTTTCTGGAGGGAGGGAGGAACAGCGCACGCCCCGCACTTAGGAAAGGGCATCGAGAGGAGGCAGCCGAGCCCTGGGAGTGGGGAGCTCGCACCAGTACCCAGCGCAGAGATGCAGGCCTCTGGAGACGCAGAGAGGGCCAGCCGGCTCCATCTCCCAGGGGTCACCAAGCAGCTGTCACATGGTGACAACTTTCCTCAGCTGCCGCCCTGGGCTGGATCGGAACCGGTGACCTGCTAGGGAGAGAGGGAGGCGCTCCTAGAGCAGCGAGCTCAGCGCACGTCCCCGAGGTGCGCTTGGGAAAAGGCTCGCTAGCCAGAGGTCCTTCCTCTGTCGCCGAGGCATCAGCCAGAGGGCCGGCCTGTCTGCCGGGAGGAGGGGAAGAAGCGGCTGCCAAGGGGAAGGGGACAAGATGGGGAATGGGATGACCTCACTTCCTCTGTGCATCGCTAAGGCAGATGTTCACAGCTGGAACCGGGGAGGCTGCTCAGGGCACAAACAGCTGGCGAGTGTCTCTGGGCTGCTCGGGGCTGGAGCGTGGGGGGGAAGTGCATGTCCCTCTTTAAGGGCTGAGATCCTGCGGAAGCACCCCCCATTTTGCTCTGCTTCCGACATGAGGCTCCTCTCAAGTGAGGAGACCCCGGTAGGAACCCCCCAAAACTGCTGCAGGCAGCGGCCCTGGGAGATGCCCTAGGCTGCCCCAGGTTTGCCCCGGGGCCATGGCGTCCCTGCTGCTCACACTCACCCCATAGGACTCCAGAATGAGCTGCAGGACGTTGCTGGAGTCGCTGGACAGGGTCCCCACAGTGGTGCCGGGAATCAGCTCGCTGTAGTTCTGGCAAGAACACACACAGCCAGAGGTTCGGTACCAAGGCCTGGCGCTAAGCTCGGATCGCTAGCTCTGTGGAGCGCGGCCGCTCTGCCGGGGCATCAACCCGGCAATTGCCACGTGGCCCAGCGTGTACCGGGGCGGGGGTTAAACCGCTGCGGGGGGCGTGTTTGCAACCACAGACAGGGCGAGGCCATGGCCAGAGCGCTGGCCTGGGAGCCCGGACAGCTGGGCTCTGTTCCCGGCTCAGCTGCGGTCTTGCTGGGTGACTCTGGTCAGGCCCGAGTGGAGAGCTGAGGGTCATTAAAGGCCTGGGAGGGGATCGCGAATGGGAGCAGATTGTGGGCAGCCGCAGCGTCTCCTTTCATCGGCCATGGGTGGCTCGAGGCGGCCTGGCCCTGGGGCCTGCCTGCGAATGTCTAGAGTGTTGGGGTGGCCCTGGGTGTGCGGAGCTCTTCAGGTGCTGGGGAGGGGAGGGGAGGGAGCTGCCATTGGGGGCGGAGCTTCCTGGGCTCTGGGCGGGGCATCCAGGACGCCAGCGTGGAGCAGTCACCTTATAGAGGCCAACCACGCCCTGCGTCACGGCAAAGATCAAGTTGATGTTTTTCTGGGAGAGTTTCTCAGTCATCAGGCCCAGCGAGGGATAGTCCTGGGGAGAGAAACGAGTGGTCAGGCCTTGGGGGCTGGCGCTTCCGCGGGCGCAGCAGGTGCTGAGACATCGAATACCACCCCCCCCAGTCCCACTGCACAATACGTCTCACCAGGCCCTGGCCTGTATTCCCCTCCCTTCCCCGGAGGCTGGAGCTCTGTCTGCCCTCAGCAGCCTGCTGCCGTCCCATGTGGGGTAGGGATGTTCCAATCCCACAGGTTGTTCCCCCAGGACATGGCTGGGGGAGCCCTGCGATCAGCACACATCCTCCCTTTACTGTCTTACATGTACAGAGGTGCACACACGTGGGCCATGAACATCCACGTGTGTACACACAACTACACACACACCTGCGTTTACACACAGAGGTATGCACACATATGTATCTGCGTGCTCTCGTGCGCAAGCTTCCCGCGTTCCACAGGGACCCGCTTCCCTCCCCCCGACCCGCAGGCAGGGCCCTGCGTTTACCAGCGTGGTGGAGGCCGAGTAGAGATTATCCTTGTCAATGTGGCACTGCCCGTCGTTCGGCTGGACGATCCCAGCCAGCCTCCCGTCCAGAGCGATGTGGGTCTTGGCATCTGTCGTGAAGACCAGCAGGTGACTAGCATCGTTCCTCCAGCCGATCTGCTCCTGCAGCAAAACACAGGAGCGGGTTCCCAGCCTTTTCTATACCTTAGCACTGCTGGACATCATAATTACTGTTACTGCCTGAGCTCTGGTACCTGGAGCTCCCAGGGGTGACCAGCACCAGGGGCAAGCCAGCAAGGAAGTATGGGCTACTCCTAAACATGGGATATGATTAGGAAGGGATGCAAATTAATAAAGGAGACACCCTGATGCTTCAGGGCATGAGCAGCCTTGGGGTCAGGAAGAATTTCCCCTGATGGGCAGGTTATTCCATGGTCCATGCTGGGGTTCCATGCCCCTTCCTCTGAAGCATCTGGCACTGGTCCCAGAGACTGTTCTGTTCTGACCCAGCCTGCCAATTCCTATGTTCAGCGTTCAACCCCCTGCACCTCACACCTGCTCTCGCTGCACGTCCCGCTGGCCTCACCGCGCTGCGAGATATCCAACCTACAGCATCCCGCCTGGTGACCCTTCTCCGCCCCGGGCCAGAGCTCTTACGTCACAGACGGTCGCTTGGATGATGGCATCGAACCCCCCTTCGGGCGCGTCGCGGTTCCGCGAGACACTCTGCTTGCGCACCTCCTCGTTGAAGCGGGTCACCTCGTCCGTGAGCGTCAGGACGTGTTTGTAGCCGAACATGGGCAGGCAAGTTTGGTGAATCCTGCGGGGAAGCAACCGTGGAGAGAAGTACTGTAGCTCCCCAACGCAGGGGAAGGTCAAGAGCGTGGACGGCACAGCGCCCCTGCTGCCTAGCACGCAGCGCGGCTTGCAGTGTCCTTACTGGTATGGGGGTTTTCAATCATTTCTGTATTCCCCCCCTCCCCCCAATTCCATACTGGGCCGCCTCTCCCAGCCAACTGGGATTGCTCCCCTTTGCAATAGGGGAAGAGCAGGGTGTTCGCGACCCCCTCAGGGGACACAGAGCAATCGAGCGGTGCAGCCAGCCCAAGGCTGTGGAGCAAACTCCTGCAGGATCTTGGTACCAAACCTAATTGCGCTGCGCTCTGAGTGTAAGGTGCACGCCGCAAACACAGAGCACGTGGGTGGAGAGTGCTTGAAAAGCTGGGCCTGGGCATTTTGGAAAAAGTTGGCACACACCATCTGCAAATTTGACATAAACTCCCCATTGAGTGCATGCAGCTCCCTTTGGGGGATCGAAAGCACCAGGATCACCACGGCGTAACGTAACGCCAGAAACATGTGCCCGTCCCCGTACGTTTTTAAACATCCATTTGCCGTAACATTTAAAAAACATGAATCACCGCAGACTTCGTGAAACTAAAACTTCACCTTCTTTTTAAATCTTCTGTCATTTAAAAAAGAAAATCAGACAAACCTCCCCTCCCCCCAAATGTATTTTTCCAGTAGGAAATTGGAGAAACACTGAATTTCTTATACCGAAGTTACATAACTCTAATAAATAACAACGGCACTTTACTCTTTTTTAGCCAGACTGGATCAGATCCAAAGTCAATCTAGCCCAGGATCTTTCCACCGTGGCCAGTGCCAGATGCTTCAGAGGAAGTGGTCAGAACTGTACAGTAGCAGATGTGGGATAGTCTGCTCCCTACATTAGGTCTCATCTTGGGCCCTAATACAGATTGGCTTCAGTCTTGAAGCACAAGATCTAATATCCCTTCCAAAACATAGACTCATAGACTTAAAGGTCAGAAGGGACCATTATGGTCATCTAGTCTGACCTCCCGCATGATGCAGGCCACAAAAGCTGATTATAACAACTCTGGATCTTCTTGCTATCCATATGAATGTCCAGTCTCTTGTTCAGTCTTGTTAGGTTCTTGGCCTCCACAACTTCCTGTGGCAGTGAGTTCCACAGTCTAACAACACAGAAGGTGAAAACGTCCTTTTACTCATCTTAAAATTTCTCCTCTTCTCATTTTGTTGACTGTCCCCTTGTTCTTGTGTGAATTATATTGTGGTCTCTCTTACTTAGCAGCTCAGCTGCTGTCACTTCTTGAGTCAGCTCCTGTATGTTACTTAAGACTAAGCCTGGAACAACCTCTCCTCTTGTGGGCTTTAGAGTGTCCAAAAACTGCTATTCCAAACTTTATCCTGTTGTGCTGCTTGAGCAGTAATAATAATACCTGACTCTTATCTAGTACTTTTCATCAGTAGAGCGCCAAGTATTTTACAAAGGAGCTCAGCATTATTACCATCTTTTTAGAGATGGGGAAACCGAGGCACAGGGAGGGGACGGTCACACGGCAGGGCCCAAAATAGAGCCTGGCTTCCTGAGGGTCCGTGCAGTACTCCATCCACTAGACCACTCATCAACACTTCAATAACCCCCTGAGGTCGGCAGTGTGGAAGAGCGGATAGCGCACTGGCTCGGGAGTCAGGACTCCTGGATTCTGTTCCTAGAGCTGTTAGTGACTCATTGTGTGGGTTTGTCTAGTGCCCTGCACAAGAGAGCCCCATCTTGGCTGGGATCTCTAGACGTTACTAGACGGAAACAATACATCTCTGCAGATACTGTTCTACACAACGGCAGTAATGCAGCTTTACTCCCGTAAGGTGGCTTGACACTCTATAGGTGAAAAATGATATTCAAGTGTTTTATCCTCCTCCTTTTGAGATGGGGACATGAGGGCCAGAAAGATGTAGCCTTTTGCCCACGGTCCCACAGAAAGGGAGCAGCAGAACGCAGGAGCTGAGCGGCGCGTATGGCTGCGTTTTCGGATCAGTGGCAGAACCAAATAAAAAGGAAAAAGGGTTTCGGTGAACCAAAAACGTTGACAAAACTTCAGTTCAGCTTGAACGAAAAGTTTGGTTTCATTTGTGTGTTTTTTTTTTTTTTAAATAAAATTGAAATAAAATTCTAAACAAAAAGTGAAAACCTTTAGATTTTTTCAGAATTCACCCCCCCCCCCCCCGTGACTGAAATAACTTGCCGAATTTGCCACGAAGTCTTGAAGTATTTCAGTCGACCCCAATCTGTGGTTTTTTGGTGAATAAATTGTTTTGCCCAAAAAGCTTCGCTCAGCACTTCCCAGGAACCCTAGCTCCCTCTCTCCAACTATTAGACACAATTCATAGATTCATAGATTCTAGGACTGGAAGGGACCTCGAGAGGTCATCGAGTCCAGTCCCCTGCCAGCATGGCAGGACCAAATACTGTCTAGACCATCCCTGATAGACATTTATCTAACCTACTTTTAAATATCTCCAGAGATGGAGATTCCACAACCTCCCTAGGCAATTTATTCCAGTGTTTAACCACCCTGACAGTTAGGAACTTTTTCCTAATGTCCAACCTAGACCTCCCTTGCTGCAGTTTAAGCCCATTGCTTCTTGTTCTATCCTTAGAGGCTAAGGTGAACAAGTTTTCTCCCTCCTCCTTATGACACCCTTTTAGATACCTGAAAATGGGCCAGATCCTCCGCAGGTGTGAATCAACGAAGCTCCCTTGATTTACACCAGCTGAGGATCTGGTGGATTGTCTCCCGCTGACATCCTTGTGCCATAAAGCCAATTGGCTTTGTGCACCTACCATCTCAATGCCCCTTGGAAGTCAATGCAAAGACTCCCATTGACTCCAGTGAGGGTTAGCTCGGGCCACCGGTGTTGCTGCTTCCTCTGGGTTGGGACTTACTCATAGCACGGGTTGTCGATGGCTTCTTGCGGGGAGATGTACATGTATGGCGAGATGGGCTTGTCCACAAAGGCCCCGAAGCCGATCCGCAAGTTGCTGGTCAGCTTGCGCATCTCAGTGGCTAGCTTGGTGCCCAGGCTCTGGATGTTGTGGAGATCGTCCTTCATGGAATTGGACAGGTCCATCAGGTAGTAGATGTCTACCGGGTAGTCCTCCACCTGGCGCACTTGGACGGAGAAGATCTGGGAGTCATCTGAAAGGGAACACGGCAGCGGGGTTAGGAGCGGGGGTAGGAGATCTCCCACGGATCCCAGTGGGATGGAAGGAGGTTGAGTTGACCAGGGTGACCCAGCTCACAGACCCAGATGGAAGCTAAGTGTTTGCCTTGTTGGACAGGAGTCTTCTGCCCCATGGAGGGTCTTAACCTGCTGTGGTGAGACAGACCAGGGTAAACACAAATGGGGATAAAACTGCAGGGCACAGTGCTTGGGATCAAACAGGAATTAATTCTGGGAAGTCCCATGGCCTGTGTTGTATAGAAAGCCAGGCTAGATTATCATAATCCCGTCTCATAATCTAAGATATATGCTGGTTTTATCCCATATGGGCAGAAGTGCAAGGAGCTTGCATGCCTGGCCTAACGCTCCCACATGGATAATGCAAGAGTGTCCTTAGCTAGGCATGATCAACCTCGAATAATTTGATCCTTGGGCGCTAACATCTATTATGGGCATGAGCAGGGATTGCACTGGGGACGAAAAGCATGTGCCTCTAACAGCAGTGACAGTTTCTGTCAGGCATGCTATTCTGTATCTGAATGCAAAATGTGTGTCCTCCATGCGGTGTGACTGGCACGCAGGGTGTGTGCAAAGTCACGCTGTGCGGAGGATGCCGTTTGATTTGGGGGCCAGACGGAAGCGTCCCCTGGGCACAGACGGTTGTGGGGGGTGCATTGCATTGCATTGCATTGCATGGGCAGACAGCACACTGCTGGCTTCTATCAGCCCAGAGCCTCTAGGTCCGAGCTGTGACTCACTCGGATCCTCACTGCCCCAGATAAAGAGCATTAGCCGCTGAATCATTCCAGGGGTACAGGCAGAACGAAGACGCAGCCTCTCTGACTCTGATGGAAATTTTGATGGGGAACTTTCCTCCCCGCGAAAGGAAAGGAGACACCGTGTGATGTGCCGATGATTTTCAGGCTGGCAGGAGTGGGTCCCACAGCTCTGTGCCAGGCTGTTGTCACGAACCGCTTAACTCCTTCCCTGCGGGGCTAGCACTGAGTCGAGCCTTTCGCCCTCAGCTCAGCGCCCCAGGTCACCAGGCTGTACGGAGCCGTCAGACTCTCCTCTTCCCAAAGAAATATTCCTTCTCTCCCACCCTCGAGCACTTCCTGGCTTGGTAAAAGATACCCAGAATGCATCGCTCAGTGGCCCCATGGGTGGGCTACCAGAGGTCCATAAGGAGTTTCCCAAGCATCTTCTCCCCCAAAGCGGTGGGATGGGAGGGGTGCCAGGGCTTTAGGAGGTTCGGGGTTAATTATAACATGGATGAGAACGTTCACGTTCGAGGACTCAACTCTTTTTCCAGATACTCAGCCCAAGTCACCTATCTCCTCCCTGCCGGGGTGGCCAATTTTGGTTGGCGGTATTCCTGGAGGTTTCATCAAATGACATACGGTATATACTCGTTCATTAGCCTGCTTGTTTATAAGCCGCCCCCCCTCTCCCAAGATGGTTAGGTAAAAATAGCAAAAACTGTATGACCCTTTCATAAGCCGACCCTATATTTCAGGGGTTGGCTCCTGACCCGTTAGGGTAGGCCTCTAGCGGGCCTGGACGTTTTGTTTACCTGGAGCGTTCACAGGCACGGAGCTCCTCAGCTCCCAGCGGCCGCAGTTCGCCATTCCCAGCCAACGCCACTTCCCGCAGCTCCCATTGGCTGGGAACGGCGAACCGCGACCACTGGGAGCTGAGGGGCTTCCATGCCTGCAGATGCTCCAGTTAAACAAAACGACAATGTATTAGATATTCAATTCAATGATTCCATAGAGTTTAAAATCACCACATTTTGGTGTAGACCCGTTTATAAGCCGACCCCCGCTCTTTGATGCATCGCTTTTTTACCAAAAATATTCGGCTTATGACCGAGTATATAGGGTAATCTTTAATTAAAGATTAATCTTTAATTCCTGGAGACTCCCGGACAATCCTGGAAGGTTGGCAACCATACTCCCTGAAGATTTTGGTGGAGCAGGCGTAGCTTGCCAGCTCCCAAGGAAATAGGATAGGAGTCTACTTGGCTGCCCAGAAAGGACTAGAAAAAGGGAGAGGGCGACCTGAGGGGAGTGGGGATAAAATGTGGCTGCCCCCCTGCTGGGAAGGTGGCTCGAGGGAGTCCCAGGGGCTGTGGCAGGGAGCAGATCCAGTATGGAGTCGCCCGGTGAAAACGGAGGTTTCAAAATGCCAGTGTGGAGGAGATTCTTAGTCGTGGCTCAGAATCGTCCCCAGGTCCTCAGAGCCCCAGGCCCCACAATAAGCAACACGCACAGACCTCACTGACTCGGCTGCAGTCCAGGGTAAGCAAACCGAGGCCTCCAGAATAGCTGCTCATTAATAAGGGAGGGACCATGGCCCAGTGCACAGGACATGGCCCAATGAGTCAGGAGACCTGGGCTGTGGTCCCAGTTCTTCTGCTGACCTGTCGTATGACCCTGGGCAAGTCCCTTCATGCTGTTTCCCAGGCTGTCTTGGACGCTGTGTATTACGCTGTCTAGCACAAGGGGGCCCCGACCTCAGCTGAGGTCTGTGTGGTGTGCGAGTTTGTTTCGACGGCATTTCACCAGGGCTGCAACAAGCATACTGTGTGTATGTTAGATACAGACCCAGTGTGTATAAAACACAAAACACAGTCCTACATTACCCGGCTCTCCATCACATCAGACGAGGGATAACATCTTCCTAAGCGCCCCATTGAATTAGGAGCCTCCGTCCCATTTTCAAACCCGACTTTCAGTTCAATTGACCTGGGCAAGTCACGTCCCTGCTTTGTGCCTCAGTTTCCCCCTCTGTTAAATGGGGACAATGATACTGACCTCCTTTGTCAAGCGCTTTGAGAGCTACCGATGAAAAGCGCCATACAGTTGCTAGGCATTATTATGATTATTATGCTCCCAAGCACCTAAGTGGCTTTTGAAATTGGGACTTCGGCACCTAGGTCACTGAAGTGCTTTTGAAAATTTTATCCTGTAACTAGTCTGGCATCAAGTCACAGGTACAATCTTAACAGCTCACCTGGCCTACAGCATATCACCTGGCCTGCAGGGTTAATCCATTGATTAACACTGGGTTCCTGTAACAAAGACACAACCTTCCTGATTGTAAAGCTACAGGATTGGATGTTGCTCTACGTACGAAACCTACACCACTCGTGGGCTGCTCTGTCCTTCTCTAGGGTGGCTGGGTCACGTATGGAGGCTGATGAAGCTGCCAAGAGCACTGATTCTTTTAGCTTAGGCAGTAGAAGCTCATGGTTCGAGAGCTAGAGGTTTCAGGTTCAATCCCCTCAACCCCAACAGGGTTTTTTTTGGCTCCTACCTGGCCGCAGGTGCAGTTTAATTGTCTGAGGGCTCATCTGGGTAGTGACGGTCTGTCCAGAGCCGGTGTTACTGAGTGGCTTGTCCTCTAGGATTTCCGTGCTGCTGACCGGGTACTCCATGAAATCCTGCATGCAGCCATTTTGGAGGAGGTTCTTTTTCAGGTCGCAGCGAGGGGTTCCCGGCTTCAAGTCCTGTGAGCAAGAAGGCGGAGATAGACGCAAAGTCCCGATGCTGCTGCCTGGGATTAGGCCAGAAATAGGGGCAGCGGAGCAGGTGCTGTCGGGAGCGGGGCTGTGGCTCTGAAACCCCTTAGCACAGAGCTTGGGACGAACCCAGGCTGGATGGCCGGCAGGATGCAATATAGGGGCCTCCCCTCATTGAGGGTGGGAGGTGAAGAGCCACTGACAGGCTGGGAGCCTTGGCAATACATAGACCCAGAGGTAACGAACTCAGGCTCAACAAGGCCTGCCGGGGCCACTATGACCATCTCTCCGGCCTTCCCATCTCTCGCCCTCCAGCCTGTCCAAAATGCCGCTCTGCCTGCCTCTCTCCCCTTAGCAGGCCCTTCCTCAGCCCCATTTTAAATGCTTCCCCCTCTCTTCCAAGGGGCTCTTTTATAAACCTGGCCCTTAGTGAGTGTAACTGTGGCCCTGGCCGGCCCCACAACCGACAACAGCCTGCTCCGTGCTGGGTGCAAAGGGAGCTGCTTCTTTAGCTCGGGTGGTAAAGGCCAGTGCTTTTTTGCTGCAGAAGACTCCCAGGTTCAAGCCCCACAGCTGCCCATGGGGCATGTAGGTGTGGAAACCTCCAGCTCCCGTGGACTTGGGACAATAGCGTTTAGCTGCTGGCAAATGTTTCCTGAGTGGGGTTGACTCCGCTCTGCCCCTTAGGAATCACCAGAGCAGACCCGCCGACCATCTAGCCCAGATCCTGTCTCTCTCAGTGGCAGGGGCGGGAAGCCGCGGGGGGCGGCCTGCCGGTCGCCGTGAGGGCGGCAGTCCGGCTGCCTTCGGCAGCATGCCTGCGGGAGGTCCGCCGGTCCCGCGGTTGCGATGGCAATTTGGCGGCGGGGGCGCGGGACCGGCGGACCTTCCGCTGACGTGCCGCCGAAGGCTGCCTGACTGCCGTGCTTGGGGCGGCAAAATACATAGAGCCGCCGCTGCTCAGTGGCCAACACCACCAGCTGCTTCTGAGGAAGAAACTCTGCGGGAGGCAGTTACGGGCTAACCCACCCTTAGGGAAATTTATTCCTGATCCCCAATAATTAGAAGGCCTGGAGCAGGATGGTTTAAAACCCTTGTCACACCAGGGCTAAGACGGAAGGACCCAGGAGCGCTGCTGGCGCAGACCTTTCTCTGCAGACGCTTTGCAAACAGCGGCTAGGTTTGCCGGGAGAGGGTGAGACACAGCCTAGGCGCCGGCAGAAAGTGGGGACGGAGCAGCCAAATGGTGTTCAGACCTTCCCAGGCCCCGACTTCCCCGAGTCCTGGGGGCGAAGCCTGGAGCTCTGCCTAAGGGAGGGGTTCCAAAGCTGCAGGGTAGTACCAGCCCCCTTGCTGGAAATTCACCCCGAACAAGCAGCCAGCCGGCCGTGGGACGGCCTGTCACATTGACAAGGTTAATTCCTGGATGAGGAAACCACAGACTTATCTGCCAACTCCAGCCTACCGCAGGCTGCAGCGCTGCGGGGGAACAGAGCACCAAAAAAGGAATGAAAGAACCGAAAACAGCCAGAGCTGAAACAAGGGGACCAGAAACCTAAGTGGCAAAGTCACTGTGTATCTCCAGGCCCCTTGGGCGTTTCTGAGAAACCTGCCTGGCCCTTTCCCACAGGGCCAATTACTAATCTGCCGAGGGCTGGCGCTGCCAGCTTCCCTGATGGGGGGTTCTCAGGTAGGCCAATATTGCAATAATTGAACTCCTGATCTCCGCTGTCCACGAACTGGCTAGAGACAAAGGCCTTGGCACCTAAACGCCATCAGGGCTCTGTTGTTGTGCTAGGTGCGGTACAACTCCAGAGCACGGGCTCGTCTACACATGGAAATTAATCCAGAATAAGGGGTGTGTGTGTGTGGGGGGGTGACTTTAGAGCAGATTAACTATTCCTGATTAACGCCAGGTGTGGACGCTCTGATTCCAAATTCGCTTTTTAGTCTGCTTCCTGGAGTTAATCCGGAATAGCTATTCTGGAATAACTCCGCATTGAATAAAGCCTATGAGCCAATCCCGGCCACAAAGAATAAACAGGCAAAGACTGGGAGAGAGAGCAAGAGAGAAGTGACTGGCACCAGGTCACACAGCCGGTCTGTAGAGAGCCAGGAATAAAACCCAGGTCTCCCAAGTCCCAGTGCAGCACCTCTACCCCCCGGGCAGCACTGCCCCTCTTCCCAAAAGAAGACGTGGGCACCCACCTGCTGAAAATCAGAGCCTCTTTGATCACCGTGATGCATGCAGGCATCCCATTATTCCCTCTGCTTGTATATTACATCCCCGCACCCCCCAAACCCTTTGCTTTGTCTAGACAGACTGTTAGCCGCTCTATGAACCTAGAGCCAGAAAGCATCAGACCAGGGCCCTGGCCTCAGCTGGGCCCCGGGGCGGTACCGTAAGACAAACAACAACGTATGCAACCACAATGTCTGTTCCTGTATCTGGCCTGTGGGTTTATTCACCTGCTGTGCATTGTCTAAGCCCCGGGGGGAGAACTCTCTGGGGCGGCTGCTTTTGTGTTATTTGTCTGGACCTTGCCTAGTGCAAAGGAGCCGTGATCTTCAGGTCTCCCTGAGACAGAGATCAGTCACAATCCTCCCAGCATCATCCTAAAGCTACTGTGTGTCTCTCTCTCTGTGTCATGGTCACGTTTCCGCTAAGAATCTCCTCTAGCCCCCCTCTACCTGGCTTCTTGTTCCACATTTAAAGAAACACGACACGTGTCCTCCTAAATCCAAAGTCTCTAGTCCATCTGCGTCTGCACTCCGCGGGCCTGATTCAGCACTGGGGGGGGTTTCGAATGCCGAATCCAAACCTTCCCAGAGCTTGAGGTGCTTCGAGTCAGCTCGTTACAGATTCCAGCTGTGAATTGGGATCTGAAAGGGCCCAGGAGAAGGGACTATTTTTTGTTCGGCTCAAATGAGTGGAAGGATACAAATGGCGTTGGGAGGAGGGCCTCGCTGGAAGTGACTGCGCTATCTGCCTCGCTTCCCCCCCCAGCAGGGCCGATAGCCACGAAATGCAGCAGTAGCCAGCTCCCTCCTTTGTGGCCTTCCATTTCTCAGCTCTCCGCTTGGGCTTCCTGCTGTCAGTCACTGGCCAGATGGCATCCTGCTCTGCTCCATATTAGCTACGACATGGCCAGCCACACCGGATGACGGGACCTGCTGGGCCTTGACAACTTGTTGCCCGGCAGTGGGCTAGGACTCCTGGATTCTATTCCTGGCTTTGCCACCGACTTGCTGCGTGACCACAGGCAAGTCACCCGGCCCTTCCCTGTGCCTCAGTTTCCTCATCTGCAGAACAGGGATAGTATTTACCTACTTCACCGGGTGGCTGAGAGGCCTACTCACTAACTTTGTACAGTGCTTTTGGTGTGGCCGCCATCTCGGCTGACGGACCGGGGTCCCCAAGAGCTCAACACCGGAGCGGCTACCTCTTGAGCCAAAGGTTGCCTGACTGGGGCTGTCCCAGCCTCTGCTCCTCTGCAGATCGGGGATGGAGGGGGAGAGGTAACACTCACTCCCTGGGATGGATCCTTGCTAAAGGTGTCTGGGTCCCACGCTGTGTTCCCCATCCTAGCCTGTCAAAACCAGAGCATGCCACTGGCTAGGGATATTCTGCAGTGACACTAGTGCTGGCCTCTGCCATGCTATGGATAGTTAATAACACTGCTGGCCAGACAACCCGCGCTGGGCCCCCACAATTCCTATGGAGTTCACAGGGAATCACTCAGCACCTGTCAGGATCAGAAGTTTTAGACACGCTGCTAGAGAGGGGGTGCTCTTCCCTGGAGACTGCAAGTTAATGCCAAGCAGCCCTCCAACACCCCCTCCACATGGCTCAGAAGAACCATCAGTGGGTAATTAGCTTTGGCTGCTAATGACCAGGGTCGGTTTTAGACTCATAGACTTTAAGGCCATCTAGTCTGACCCTGTCATAACTATAAAGGGAAGGGTAACGGCCCTCCTGTGTACAATACTATAAAATCCCTCCTGGCCAGAGACTCCAAAATCCTTTTACCTGTAAAGGGTTAAGAAGCTCGGGTAACCTGGCTGACACCTGACCCAAAGGACCAATAAGGGGACAAGATACTTTCAAATCTTGGGGGAGTGGGGGAAGGCTTTTGTTTGTGCTCTTTGTTTTGGTGGTAGTTCACTCTTGGGACTAAGAGGGACCAGACATCAATCCAGGCTCTCGAAATCTTTCTGAACAAGTCTCTCATATTTCAAACTTGTAAGTAAACATCCAGGCAAGGCGTGTTAGTTTTATCTTTATTTTCTCAACTTGTAAATGTACCTTTTACTAGGGTGTTTACCTCTGTTTGCTGTACTTTGAACCTAAGGCTAGAGGGGGGTCCTCTGGGCTCTTTAAGTTTAATTACCCTGTAAAGTTATTTTCCATCCTGATTTTACAGAGATGATTTTTACCTTTTTCTTTAATTAAAAGCCTTCTTTTTAAGAACCTGATTGATTTTCCTTGTTTTTAGATCCAAGGGGGTTGGATCCTGATCCACCAGGAGTTGGTGGGAAAAAGGAGGGGGGATGGTTAATTTCTCCTTGTTTTAAGATCCAAGGGGTTTGGATCTGTATTCACCAGGGAATTGGTGAAGAGTCTCTCAAGGCTACCCAGGGAAGGGAATTAGCACATTGGGAGTGGTGGCAGCGGACCAGATCTAAGCTGGTAGTTAAGCTTAGAAGTTTTCATGCAGGCCCCCACATCTGTACCCTAAAGTTCAGAGTGGGGAAGCAGCCTTGACAGACCCCGTACACATTAAACAGGCCACAGAACCTCACCCGCCCACTCCTGTAAGAGACCCCTAACCTCCGGCAGTTACCGAAGCTCTCACATCATGATTTAAAGACTCTGAGTTACAGAGAATCCACCGTTTACTCTAGTTTAAACCTGCCAGTGACCCGTGTCCCAGAAGAAGGCGAACCCCGCCCCCCCCCCAGGATCTCTGCTGATCAGACCCAGGGGAAAATTCCTTCCCAATTCCAAGTATGGTGATCAGCTGGAATCTGAGCACATGGGCAAGATCCCCCAGCCAGACACCTGGGAAAGAATTCTCTATAGTAACTCGGAGCCCTCCCCATCCAGGGTCCTATCACCTGGCCATTGGAGATATTTGCTGCTACCAGTCGCGGTTTTGAACTGGCAAGCTAGCAAGGGAGAAATCAACATGCCACTGATGGTCCCCTGGGCTACCAAGCCCTCCCATCCCTTAGTCCTAACAACAAGCAGGGCTGCGCAGAGCCTTTCTTAGGTCTCTGCAGCCTCTGTAGGTCCGGCTGCCAGCCAACAGCTTGGGCACTTTGCTAATGCTTGTGACTAAGTTAGGGACCCGGTGCCAGGGGAAAGCAACTGAATCCAGGCAAGCCGGGCTGCATGGGTCATGCTGTTCCCTAGCTGCATAGCCATGGTGGCTGGCTGGGACGTCACTGCCTTCCGTAGTGCCCGGTGCTGACTGAAAGCCACGTGTTCCTACGGGCAGGGCCCCGATTTGGGAGCCAGGAGGCTGAAGTGCTAATCCCAGCTCTGCTATTGGGTGCACATGGGCGTATTACTTCCCCGCTCTCTGCTTCAGTTTCCCCAGTGAAGAGAATGATTCAGAGCCACCTTCAGGGATGTCTAGGGTGAAGGTACTAAGGACAATGATTTATTATTCATCCACTCACGGATGATGTTCAGACCCCCATGAAAATAGCATCCACTGCTGAGATCTCCGGGATAACATCAATGGATCATTTCCTCAGCCGTAGCAAATACTTAATGCCTCAGAGGCACCCTCCTTCCCTTATAATGCAATGGCGTGCGGGGAGGGAGGTTTCCTCCTGACTCCTGCCAGAGACTATGCCCTGAAGCCTGAGGGTTGGGTCCCCTGGATCACCACATGCAAAAGTTATGAATGGCCATCAAAATCAGCCAGCCCCAGTCTGCGACTCCCTGACCTGCAGCAGCAGATGCCCCAGGCTGGACAGGATGCAATGGAAAGCGGAGTTTCCCTTGATTGTTTCCTCATGTATGTCCCTGCCCTTTCACTGCAGGGCCCGCTCCCTGGTTTTCAGCTGGGTCCCACGGAGGGCCAAGACTGCCCAGAGGGAGGGAGGGAGGCAACATGCGAAATTCTGCAACAACCAGCCGCTGCCTCTGCCCTTAAGGAGACAGTCGCAGGGCTTGGCTCTGCAAACCCTGCTCAGGCAGAGGCGCGCATACTCACGCTGCACGCAACGAGGCTACTCACTACGCTCTGTACTACTCGGCATGAGTAACGGAGGCAGAACTGGCCTGGTTCGCAGCCAGGCCTGAGTAAGTGTGACTGAGGACCCGTGTTTAGAATGGAAGCGGCTGGAATGCAAAGAATTGAGGCAGGAAGGAACCAAACAAATAAAGGTGCTATCCCTTTAAATAAAGTGTGATGAAAGGCTGGGAGGGGGTCCGGGGGAGGGGGGGCGATCTCATTTGCTAAATAAAAACAATGTGGCCCAGATGTGGGCAGCCACACAGCGGAGCGGGCTTTGCGCAGCCCAGCGCTCCAGGGGCCGGCTGCTGACAGTCAGACGTCTCTTTCCCTAATTGTCACGTCTCTGTAAACACGGCCCCCGGCGGGCGCGGGGAATATTTCCTTGTTTGGAAATTCTGGCTGGATCTGGGGAAAGAACTCCCAGCCCCCGCTGCACGTCATGCCGCCCCCGCGGCCTGGGAACAGGGGCAGGGAGGGGAAGGGTTGTGCCGGAGGCAGTTCAAAAAGCCCCATTTCCCCGGGCTGGCCCAGAGAGAGCTAGCGCAGTCCTGCCTGGAGGTTTGGCTGTCACACGCGGGGTAATCACAGCAAGCGGCTCCCTGTGTTGAGAACAGACCGGCCTTAGTTATCAGATGGGGACAACTAACAATGGCTCCCTTTCCTAGACAGACACACACACACACCCCTCAGTGTCTCCCCTCTCCCCCAAATACACATACAGTCAGACACTCCAGCACACATAGGCTTTGAGACAAATCCTGTCACATGCACACACATGCATTTCAACACACAGCCCTGAGGACCTGGTCGATGCATAAAATTAGCCTGACCAAGCTGCGGATGCTCAGGGCTGTGAAAAAGGTCCCGACTTAACCCCCTGTGGAGATGCGGCTAGATCAACCACCTAATGACCGCGCCTGGATTAACCACATGGATGGAAAAACCCCTTTGATAAACCCCAGCCCCCGAGCCCTCCCCCCGCCCCAAGTTTCAGAGCCTGGGCTCCAGCCCAAACCGGAACGTCTACACTGCTATTTTTAGCCCAGCGGCCTGAGCCCAGCAAGCCCGAGGCAATTGACCCAGGCTCTGAGACTTGGCACCGTGGGCCTGACACACACCCTAACAGTCGGAGATTGGCTCAACCCCCCAAGCACGAGGTTTAATATCCCCGCCAATGTTTTTATCCTCACTCATGGCTCCTTGACGGGTGACATCGTCAGGTCAGCCACCAGCAGCTCCCATTGGGACACTCCGGGGCACACGTTTAAAAGCATCCAGCACCCAGGGGGCCACGATCTCATTACAAACGATGGTTGAGTTTACACCCCGGACCCAGATGCAACTAACATGCACCTAAAGGGCTGAGTTCATTCACCATGAAGAGCAGGGCTATGGGCAGCAGCCGATATGCAAGGAAAGGCCGGGCAAAGGGATGAACCAGACAGGCTGGCGGCATGTTGTCCCCTTACCTCCTGGGAGCACCATGCACACAACGGGCTCACGGCCAGACACTGCTTGCAGGAATTCACCCCGCGAGTGGTACAGATGTTCCCTGAAAGAGAGAGACAGACACCGATTAACACCTGCCCCGGCCCGGCCCGAAGCAAAGAGGCTCCTTCCAGACGCAAAGCGGGGTCTCATTGCTCTTTGCTGGTCAGGAAGGCCAGCTAGCGCCCAGCCCTCCTAGCCCAAAGAAATGACAAGTCTCTGAAATTCATTGTTATTGTTGGTATGACCGAGAGGCTGCAGCCGAGATCAGGGCCCTGATGTGGGGACAGTCCCTGCCCCAGGGAGCTTCCAGTCTAAATAGACAGAGGGAAGGAGGGAAAGCAGAACCACAGAGAGGGGAAGCAACTTGCCCAGGGCCAGGGGCAGAAGCCAGGTCACCTGCGTGCCAGTCTAGTACCGTCCCTCCTTGGCCACACTGCCTCTGTCTTCCGTGCCACCCCGCCATGCTCTGATTACGGAGGTGGCCATTTGCCTCTGTGGACGCTCGCACACCAGGACGATCACACGGACTCTCTCCGATCGCCATGGCGGGTCCGCAGTGAAGAACGAGAGCTGACTTTCAGAAGGGAGCACCTGCCGTTCCCAGTGGCTTCAGTTCGGTGAGGCTCACCCACCCTGGCCCCCAGGCCGCCCGCCGCACACAGACCAACCCGAGAGGGGCACTGGCTGGCGGGAGCCCTTGGGTTTGGAGGAACAGCCCAGCAAATGCAGAAAAAAGTCCCACTCCTCTGCACTTGGGAAGGTTTGTGCCACCTCTGGTCCTGCGCTTCCATGGTGCACGGGTCCCCTCCGAGAAGGCTGCGGAAAGCAGGCCAGGGCAGCGCACAAAAACGTCACGGGGGAAGGGAGCAGGGGGACCGGAGAAGAGGCGAGCGAACCGAGCTGGGCTGGCTCGGCCGAGAACTGGAAGGGATGGAGGCAAAGCAAATGCACCAAGGACGTGAGTTGAGGGGCAAACTCCTACCCGCTGAAGGATCTCTGGGGTTCAGGTGACACCAAAGGCGGTGGGGGGCTTTGTCCTGCAGCGGGCAAGAGGTGGCTTTGGAGAGAGCAGTGGGCTGATGTGGGTGGCTGCCCAAAGAGCAGGTGGGGGAGGATCAGGCGCTGCATCTACACGCTAGGCCGTGCAAAGCGGCCTCGTGACGGTGAAATCAATGGAGCTGTGCTGACAGAACCCAGCTGGGAATCTGGGCTGATATTTACACGCACACGTGCGGCAAGAGGAAGAGAAACAGAAAGACGATGACGCCAGGTCTCACTAACTTGAGAGCAGGGATAGAAACCAGCGAACATGAGAAGTCAGGCTTCCCTGCTCTCCTCCCTCCCCCAGTCCCTGCACACTCGACCCCAAAACCCAGTGCAAGTAGAACTGGCTCCTTCCCAGCTGAGCAGAGGGCCTGGCTACGTTCCAAGGAGTTTAATCCTAAGGGGAACGCACTGCACATAACTTCAGGAATTCCTTCCCTGCTCTCAGCTGCTGTCTGTGCAGCTGGGGGCAGGAATTCCTGAGCGCATGCAATATACAGAACAATGCACAAAGCCATCTCCGAAGCCAATCCTGGGAACCTAGGAGCGGCCACAGTAGCTTTAAACGCTCTAGTCCGGGATCCTGCCTCCGGCAGGGTACGTCTACACTGCAGAAAAAGGTGAGCCTGTCACTCGGCTTCAATTAGCAGTGTGGACACAGCGACCCGGGTTAGCAGCGCAAGTTACAGCCGCTAGGAGAGCCTGGGGTGGAAGTCGCGCTGCTAACCCAAGTTCGAAGCTGTGTCTTCCCTGCTATTTGAACCCAAGTTAGCTAATCCGGCTTGCGAACACTCCTTTTTTTGCCGTGTAGACGCACCTTCCGTGACCCGAAGAGAAGGAAGACAAATCCACCTGGGGCCCCGCAGTGTTGTCTGTCGAGTGGGGACATCAAAGTTTCGAGAGAGCTTTTCTCCCCTGCTCAGCCGCAGACTTGGCCTGCTCTGGTGTAGCTAGCACAGACAGGCTAAACTGCCACCCGCTGCCATTTGAACGGGCACTTCCCGGCCCACTTTCAAGCCTTCCGAGCCCTCCAGTCACCAGGAAACCTGCCCACTGCTGACAACAGGGTGCTGCTGAATGGTTCAACGAGGGAGCTCCAAGCATAGACAGGCCCAAGCCATACTCATCACCATGCCAGGAGCCAGGGTAGAGCCTTGTGCTGAGTTGAAAGTTGCTCGGCCCTGTCTACACTAGGGAGATGTTGCAAACGTCTTCAGGGGGATTCGGCTCTCTGAGCGTTAGCCATGCTGGGAGTTCCTGCAGGGACTGGCTGTCACCAGCTGTTCGGGCACTGTGCCGATCTGACCTGCTCGCATCAGGGTTAGAGGACATGGGGCTTAAAATGCTGGCCGCAGCCTCTGTACACTAGGGCCCCCAGCAGTGGAGCTGGGTACACGTTAGCAGCGGTAGGAAACTTTTGCAAAATTCCCCTGGGGTCGGCAGGACCCTGCGGTTGAGGCCTTTCGGCATCAGCCCAGCTGCAACGTGGCCAACAACGGTTGTTATCAGTGGGAATGTTTGCTTGTGCAGACACAGCCAGTGCGTGTAACTCACTGCTCCAGAGCACCCCTTGCAACATCGGGGGGAGGGGGGGGGGAGAAGGGAGGGAGCATCGCAGCAGCTTTGCCTCAGTTTCCCCTGGGTCTTCCAAAACTCCATTCAGCCTCCAATGCCTTCCAAGCTGCTTTGATGACTTAGCCCTCCAGCTAAGCCACATTTAGCCCCGCCCTTTGCAGGGCACCAGTGTCTCCAGGCCTTACGGCGGTGTAGCCGGGAGCAACACTTCCATAGTTAGGTCGCTGTAAACTGCCTTGCGTCACCCTAACTCTGTAGCATGGACCTGACCTCAGACCTGCCAATTCTTCTTCCTCCCCTGTATCAGGGCTCCCACATTCCTTCTTCCCCCGGACTGCAAGGGTCCCCTCCAGCCCTCTCATGAGGGTCTAAAGAGTCCGCTTAGCTTAGCTTCAGGGTCCTCCGGCTCACGAGGACTCCTTCCCCAGACCCTGGCCATCAGAGATCTAACAACTGCCCCTCTCTTCCCTTAGCGCCATCTACTAGACTCCTCATACAGTCACACCACTACGCTCCCTTACCCTGCTCCAGAGCCTTTAAAAATCCCAGTAAAGCGCTTTCCCAATACTCTGAGTATCTTCTGTCACCTTCAAGTAGCTAAATTCTTCCCGCTTTTCCTGGGAACACGCCCTGCATTCCCATATCAGCTGATCAGCTGTTTCTTTAACCTGACCCGCCTTTCACAACCCATTGTTGTGTGGCCTCACTAAAGATCAATGATTATTCAACCCACAGTCACCAGTCAACACTGCAAATGTGAGAACTTCACTGAGCCGTGCCGAACTTTGCTGAGGAGTGCATTTGCCTTGATTCTGGGGCTTTTTTTTATAGCCTTTTCTTCCTCTCCTCCTCGGCCAATAATTCTTGTCATTCCTTTTGAAACTAACCTTTAAATCCCTGATTACTCAATGGAATCTTTAGAGCAATTTCTCCATATATATATATATATATATATATATATATGCGCTTTTTCTCCACTCACTGATTCACTCCCCTTCCCAGCTCAGTTTTTTTCCTTTTAAGGCCCACACACCCTGCGGAGGTGTGGTGGGGCCTGGCTAATTGAACAGGGCTGGCTGGCTTAAAGGGGCAGGCTGCCAGTCACAGGGTGCTGGGTGATGTTGCTGGCCTGCGATACACAGGAGGTCAGGCTAATCTGGTGGTCCCTTCTGGCCTTAAACTCTATGGTTCTCTAGGGACACTGCCTCTTCCTGCACCTCAGTTTCCCCATAGAAACACGGAACGGCACCGTCTTCACTAGGATGCTGAGCATTCGTGTAACTGGTGTCTGCAAAGTGTGGGGGGATCCTTCGTGCAAATGACTGATCGCTAAGCAGCGCCCTCTCTGGCTGGCGGCAGGTGTAATGCTGTTACTCTGTGGATCAGCACAGACGGGGGGGAGTGGGGTAGGGACACAGCACACACTGAACAGTGGGTTACACATGCACATGCTTTCCTGGAAAAGAGGCTCCCATCACCAGAGCCCTTCCCCCCCCCCCCCCCCAGAGCCCCTATATACTGACTGGTCCCTCTGATTTGAGGGGGGGAGGGATAGCTCAGTGGTTTGAGCAGTGGCCTGTTAAACCCAGCGTTATGAGTTCAATCCTTAAGGGGGCCATTTAGGGATCTGGGGCAAAAATCTGTCTGGGGATTGGCCCTGCTTTGAGCAGGGGGTGGGACTAGATGACCTCCTGAGGTCCCTTCCAGCCCTGATAGTCTATGATTTCAATCCATCCAGGGCTTCTTGGCATCCGGCCTCCACCTGAAGTGCCCTTGAATGAGGGCTTATGGATTTTATCAGTGCAGTGCCCACACCAGCCAGAGAGGGCGCTCTTTAGGCACATGGTAACCCACCTCTGCGTGGTTTGTGAGTTCTCTCCCGGCGGAGCTGTGCGGTTGTACCGCGCCTAGCACAATGAGGCCTGGGGGTCTGACAAAGGCGCTAATATAATACAAACAATACTGACTGGTGGGACTGGCCGCAGGAGGGGATGCTGCATGTAAATGGGTCCTGTTGTGGGGAAGAAGGGAGCCGGAGGAGGTAGCTACCTGAGGGTGACCCGGTGACTGATGCCCTCTCTCCTGTTACTGAGGCCCTGGGATGATTCAGCCGGGTTTAAATCACCAGGGCTCCTGCTCCAGCCCCATCGCTTGCCCCACTGCAGCGGATGTTGATGGGACAGAGGCTGGACTGAGAGGCGCCCGTCACAAAACATGACTCCCTGCCCCAGGATGGCCTGGCTCTGTGCACTGCAGCTGCAGATGCGGGGGTGGAAGCACCAGCTAAGAGGATGGGAGGAGGGGAAGGCAGGAAAATGAAAGCAGAGCCGGAAGAGGAACTGGTGAAGCGATAACGGCTGGTAGGAAGTTGCTTAAACAGCAAGTGGGGTGCCCAGACTGGTTCTTCGCCTCAGAGCAGGAAGGGACTCGCTCGTTAAATGGCCAGAGGAACGTACGCACGGCTTTTGGCCCTCGCTGGGACAGGGCATAATGGGCCTGCCCTTAGCCAGCGCGGGGCACACGGCCAGGCTCCCTGCTCCATCGTAAGCGCTTACGTCAGTCATTTGCACAGGGCAGGGGCGCTGTAGGCAGGCTGATGCACACTGTAAAACTCAGCCCCCAGCACTCTTCAGGGACCAGGTTTTCCAAAGAGTGGTGAGTGCTGGGGGCAGTTTAATGGAAAGGGGTCTGATTCCCCCCCCACTTGTATCTCCTACCAGGAGAGCCATCGTCACCCATGTACAGTGAGCGTCAGATTCTGCAGCATTGGGCATTCACTCTGCACAGGTGTCAGTGCCCAGCCCAGGGGTGAGGAAAAGGGCCATCAACGCTGAGCTTTGCCTACATAATCCCCAGCTTTCATACAGCACTTTTCACCCATAGATCTCAAAGTGCTTCACAGCCATTATCCCTATTATACAGATGGGGAAATTGAGGCATGGGGAGCTCAAGTAACTTGCCTAACATCGCCAGGACTAGAACCTGGTTTTCTTGAGTCCCAGAGCAACACTCCTTCCATAAGACCACCAAAGACCCTTATTAAAGAAGATAAATCTCTACTGACCACCCAAATTCACATGTCACTAAGTGCCCGTCTAGATTGAGGGCATTCCTACCAGTGTAGCTACAGTGATATTACAGTCAGTCCCCTGCTGTATAGATACACAGGTATAGATGGTTATCACTCGGCCTTTCGGCTCCCCTGCCCCCATCAGTGTCAGAGCTCACCAGCCCTGCCAAGACCCTGCCAAGCTGCAGTCCGGGGGGGGGCACTAGGAGCCTGGGGACTGGATTTCGTTTGTTCATCACAGCTGGAAGACAGCCACAAAGGGGCTCAGAGACCAGCTTAGTGCTAGGGAAATCTCAAGGGACGCATTAGCCTGGCAGCCTGCGGGAGAGGCACAAAGGGACCCTCAGTTGGCCATTATGGGGGTTCAGGATTATGCACTGGGTCTTGCAAACCACTGGAGCTCCTGCTAGATACATAAAACACAGAGGGTCTCTTTGAAAGCTAAGGGGGCTCAGGCCCCAGGGGTGGGCAGTGTCCAGCCCCCCTCAGAACAAAACCTGGGAGGCAGCTCTCGGGTCTGTGATGCCGCCCGGCGTCCCGCAGGTTTGAACCAGCGCTGCCGCAGTCTCGCTGCTGGAGGGAGAAGGGAGGGTGCTCAGGTAGGCTCCCTGACCCCGCTGCAGACCTATAATTTGCTCCATTCTTCACTACTGCCTTCCTAAGAACCACATCCACCTGCTGACTCATGGGCTGCGGTCACCGCAGTGCAGCACTCGGCCCGCGGGGCTTAGTTCTCCTTTGACAGCAGATCTGCAGGGCTTGCTTCCTATCCGATGGGTTTTCTCCCCTCCGTGTTCGGGGCCCGTTGACGGGGTGGTCGTTAGCCTCAACCCTGGGCTAGCTGGGGCTCCTCCCTTGCCCCACACAGCTGTGTTAGGGACAGGGCCCTCGGAGGACTGGGTCGACGTGGGGGGGCTGAAGCTGGCTCTGCCACTGACTTCCTGTGTGACCTTGGGCAAGTCACTTAGACCGAGTGTGGCAGCGCCCGTCATGGCTGTGGACCTGAGCTAGAGGCCGTCTGTTGGACACAAAGCACTAAATACGCTGGGCTAAAGAACACAGGGACAAATGACTCCCCATCTGCGTGTTGCAGCCACGCTGAGCAGCCGGGACCTGGCGTGGGAAGGTCTCCTCTGGAAGGGTCCTGCGCTAGGAACTCCATGGCGCACTGTTCACCAGAGGCTGAGCTGGTCGTGCCAGCACTTGGAGCCGAGAGCTCAGCTGTAGCTAAACTCTGGGGCTAGGCCTCCTCTCCAGCCCTCCTGAAATCCCCCCTCTCTCCCGCGCCCTTGGGAAAGTCAAGCACCAGCGATGATGAATGCCAGCTCAGCTGCTTTCCAACCTGCACTACCACTTAGCCCCTGTCTGCTCCGTTACCGTCCTGGGCACTTCCTTTTGATTCACCGCAGTAAGGCGAAGGGCCAGGGGGTTTTCAGGGCTGGCTACAGGCAGGTGGTGAGGGAGAAGCAGACCCAGCAATGCTGGTCCCAAAGGAATTGCGCAGAGCTAACCCTGCCAGAGCCGGTCTCTGTCTACGGAGTGCCAAGTCTCCTTCCCTGGGGCCGGTGTAACTGGCAGACAGCGGGGTGAAACTGGCGCCAGTGAGATCTGACTCAGGGCCCTGGTGCCGTCTCCTTTTGGGCGGGGATGATCAAAGAAGCCGGCGGGGGCTAGGTGCACAAATCCCATTGACATTCAATGAGAGTCAGGCATCTAACTCCTTTAGGCTCCTGTGACCATCCCGGATTTCACACGATTCCAAGCTCCTCTCGGAGGCCTCGAGCCAGGTCCCCTGTCCCGTGCAGACCCCCGCAGGGCGCTGGCACTACAGAGCCATCTATCTGTGTCTTCTCCCTGGCTGGACGGTGGGGGGGGGGGGGGGCTCTGCTGGTTCATGGCGCAGTCAGCGCCCTGGCTGCCAGCTGACAAACACAACGGGCTGGGTCTCCATTGTCCGACCCCTTGTGTCCTCACTTACACCCGGGCAAAGTGGGAGTAAAACTCTCCCGCTGCAGGGAGCGGAGAATTCAGATGTGGCAGCATTTTATCCCCGGGGCAGACTGGCCAGCCAACGTCCCGGGCATGGGGATCAGTATTGTACGCCAGTGTCTGTTCCCTGCCCGAGAACATTAGCTGGAGCGGGGCTAAATTAGATGGGATGCCAGCAGGAGAGAAGGAGTCATATCCCCAGGCTGCCGCCTGGTTCTGATGGCAGCAGCGGGTGTTGCCCGGGGGTACTATACAGGTCGTGATGAGCTGGGAGGCAGGACCCTGCGTGCACCCACCCCTGGAGGTTCTGATGAACCATGGTAATGGCGGAGCAAAGTCTGAGTGGTTTGAGATAGTAACAGACGCCCGGAGATGAGACTGAACACACGCCTTCCCCAACGCATTACTAGCCTAGTGCCCCAGCGCTGAGACAAGACTCCCCTGCAAGGAATACAAAGGGGGGGGGGTGGTCTTTACAGCCCCTGCTGGACACAGACAGCCCCCATCCTTCTTTCTGGACCTCTAGCTCCCAGCCTGTGCTGCCCAGTTTCCCCACATGTGGTCTCCCCGAAGTCCTGGCCCGGCCCAATCCACACAGGAGAGACTGCGCACTCTGCGACAGGCTATCCGCAAAGGATAACGCCCCCCAGACCATCACGATGCTCTGCGGCCGCGCACCTCGTGTCGACATCTACCCCAGTGCCAAGCGGGTGGCAAACGCTGCCCGTCGGCTCTCTGGGGGCCGGGCCCCTCTTTCTGTGCTGTTTGTACAGCACCTACCACAACACACGGAGTAAATAATAGGGATCATTCTGATTCACCCAGCCCAGCAGCTGCCGTGTTCATCCACTCAGCTCGCTCTGTGGTACACAAAGCCTCGCTGAAAAACCCGGGGAGTCCACACATCAGAAAGCACAACCTGTGTCCCCATCTAGACTTACCCCTAGGCTCCGGCTGTGGATTCGCTGACACCAAGGGGGTTTTATTACAGCCAAATAATCAATGTGCAAGAGTTTTCTCACTGTAAAATCCTCAGTAGAGACAAGGCCCGGGTAATTTTATTGCATGGTAGCCAGGCAAGGCCAGGCTGTGAACTCGCTGTCTGGGGCTGCCCCCGCCCAGTTTACCGCAGGGTAAAACCAAAGTGCGGCCAGCGGCCAGCACCTGGGTGGTTGTTATCCCATGGTAAAAACACACCTATTTTGTCAGCCGGCGTGGGCAGAAGTCAGAGGTGATGTGTCAGGTGCGGGTCTCACTGACTCACACCGGTTCACCACAGCTGGTGTGCAATACACACCCAAAGAGCTGCAAGGGGGCAGGCTGCATCACCATAGCCCTGTTCTCTGAGTCTGGCCCCATGTCCCCCGTATGCGCTCAGTCGTCCCCTGGCCCAGGACTGCTGGACAGGACCTCACGGTGGGTAAGTCAGCAGCAAGAAACTCAGCTGCCAGGCCTGGGCAGGACGGGGGTGACCTCAGGGGAGCAGCAGGAAGGGCCGTGAGATGGGGCGTGGGAATGGCTGAAGAGAGACCCGGCTGAGTCCTCCGCACACAGCTTTGCAGCTCAGGGATTTGGGATCCAGCTCTCATGTGACGTTAGCTTCTTTCACCGGGAAAATCCCAAACTTGGCCTGGCTCTCGGCCGCCTCTGCAGGATGTGCCCTGGGCATTTCCTAGTACGTTTCTTTCCTGGGCAGAGGCTGGGAATCTTCCTGCTAGACAGGGACACACACCCAAACATACACACCCACGCCCAGACACCAGCCCATCACAAGGCAAGTGCACGTCCACACTCATGCCA
>NW_020664544.1:9745433-9788725 GCF_002925995.2 Terrapene triunguis
GCCCCGGGGTAACCCAGCGCGGCCCCGGGGTAACCCAGCGCGGCCCCAGGGTCACCCAGCGCGGCCGCCAGGCAGCGTAAGAACCTACCCTGGAGTCCCGCCGCGCACAGCGCCAGCACCAGGGTCCGCAGAGCCAGGCGGAGCCCCGGCATCTTCTCCGCGGCTGGACCGCGGCGGTGGGGCGGCGGCGAGGGCTGGAGCCCGGGGCTGGGGCTGCCGGAGCTTTTGAGCCGCTTGGGGGATGAATCATGAGGCGGAGGGCATGAGATCCGCGGCTGGGCTGAGCCAGAGCCCGGGCTGCCTGGAGGAAACTCCGCCGTCAGCTTTGAGTCAGCGACTGCCCCCGCCTGTCTGCCTGCAGCCCAGCGCTCCTGCCTCTCCCTCCGTCTCCTCCTCCCAGGGCCTTATAAACCCAGCCCCGTGACCCCCGGCCTGCAGCCACGCTGGGGCCAGAGCCTGCCTTTAGTCTCTGCCTCTGCTCTAGCTAGAGATGCAGCCTGGATCCAAACCCTTTCGAGTCACCCCCAAACTCCGGGGTGCAAAACACCCAACAGCCCCAGTTCTCCTCTGGCCGACACTGGTGTAACTCCGGAGTAACTCCGCTGAAGTTACTGGCGTGATGCTGGGGGGGGATCCGACTCGGGGTCTGACCGGACAGCAGCCCGGCAGCAGGGGGCTGCGTTTGGATCCCGCCGTCCCAAAGGCGGAGGACGTTTAGACCGGGTTCAGAACTTGGGGCCTGATTCTCCCCCTAGCTGCACCAGTTTTACCTCGTTGACCGAAGTGGAGTCACTCCAGATTTACACTGGTGTGAGAGACGCTTTGGGTCTCAGACCCAGCTCGACTGTGCGGAAGTATCCCAACTTTGCGGGGGCTTGTCCGATCTGGGGAAATCTCTGATCCTTTTGGATCTGCCCAGAGCCCGGAGTCCTACCAGTCCTTGGAGCATGGCTGGAAGGGGCCAGAAGCCACAAGGAAATGAACCTCTAGTACTAAGGGTACGTCTACACTACGAGATTAATTCGAATTTAGATAATTCGAATTTGGGAAACAGATTGTATAAATTCGATTGTGCGCGGCCACACTAAGCACATTAATTCGGTTTTTAACCACATTAATTCGGTGGTGTGCGGCCACACTACCCCATTAATTTTAACCACATTAATTCGGTGGTGTGCGGCCACACTACCCCTAATTCGAATTTACAAAATCGATTTTGGTGCTACTCCGCTCGTCGGGGTGGAGTACAGAAATCGATTTTAAGCACCCTTTAATTCGAAGTAACTGGCTCCGTTGTGTGGACGGGTTAAGGATTAATTCGGATTAACGCAGCTAAATCCGAATTAAAGTCGTAGTGTAGACCAGGCCTAAGAGTGGAAGCGCTCCAGAGCAGGGACTGAACACCCCTGCACAGCCCCGGGGGGCCCTGCCACTCCCCCAGCAGCTCCCTGGCACTGGCAGGTTTAGCCTTCCCTTGGAAGGATGCTATTTGGGGCCAGTAGGGGCTGGGACAGTCGGTCTCTGCTCCCTCCCCTCTGTTGGGGAGCAGCCCCTGTGCGCATGGCCCCAGGACATGCTCCATCACTCACAGTCTGTAAATCAAAGCTGGGTCTCTTTCCAAAAGATACAGTCTAGCTCAGTCAGAGCTGCTGGGCTGGGTGCAGGAGTCACTGGGCGAGGTGCCCCGGCCCGTGCTAGGCAGCAGGTGAGACTGGATGAGCCAAGCGATGAATCCGTATACGACTGTGCTCTCCCACCCCAGCCCTGCCCTGTTGTGTCCTTCCCTGGGGCACCGTTTGCCTCTGTCTGTCTATACCGCACCTAGCACAGTGGGGACCCCCGATCCTTGCTCGAGGTAGCTAGATGCTACCCTAACAATAACACGAGGCAGGGGGTGAAAGAGAAGGACACGTCTGTTTTCCTCTTCCTCCAGCCCTTCCCCTTTCCAAGCCGCTGGAGCACTTGAGTGAGGATGAGCTGTTGGTAGATATGCCTCATGCCAACTCAGCACACGAGTGGCCGGAAAATCGGAGATCTTAGCCCCGCAACCACCTGCTTTCCACAGCCTTCGGAGTGATTTAGCACCAGCTCTTTGGCAAAGGAGCCCAAATCGCCACTGCAGCTGGGCAAATTGACTGACTGTGTCTGGATCAGCGATAGTTATATTACAGGAGCAGCTACAGGCCAGTCAGGATCAGGGCCCTGTTGTGCTGGGTACTGTACACACACACACACACACACACACACACACACGTGCTGGGTACTGTACACACACACACACACACGTGCTGGGTACTGTGTACACACACACACATGTGCTGGGTACTGTGCACACACATGTGCTGGGTACTGTACACACACACACACACACATGCTGGGTACTGTGTACACACACACACATATGTGCTGGGTACTGTACACAAACACACACACACACGTGCTGGGTACTGTGCACCCACATGTGCTGGGTACTGTACACACACACGTGCTGGGTACTGTCTACACACACACGTGCTGGGTACTGTACACACACACACACACACACACACACGTGCTGGGTACTGTCTACACACACACGTGCTGGGTACTGTACACACACACACACACGGGCTGGGTACTGTACACACACACGTGTGCTGGGTACTGTGCACACACGTGTGCTGGATACTGTACACACACACGCTGGGTACTGTGCACACACACACACATACACACGTGCTGGGTACTGTGCACACACATATGGTGGGTACTGTACACACACGTGCTGGGTACTGTCTACACACACACACACACACACGTGCTGGGTACTGTATACACACATGTGCTGAGTACTGCACACACACACACACACAGAGTAAGAGACCAAAGGTGGTGTTGAGCAAACACACGCCCTTAGCATGGGAAACCGAACCCAGCCCTGGGTCCAAGTAGCTGGGAGTGGGTACTGGAGAAAGAGTCAGAGAACGTTTGTAGGTGCAAGGACCGAGTGGCTGGTGCACCAGATTAGGGACCCAGGAACCCCTGGTTCTCTTCCAGGCTTTGCTGCTGCCTGTTACGAGATGTTGGGCAAGTAACTTCACTTTCATCTACCTCTATTTTCACTCTTCCCCTTTGTCTAGTTGGACGATGACCTCTTCAGGGCAGAGACCGTCTCTCACTATGTGTCCATCCAGAACCCAGCACGCTCCAGCCCTGATCGGGATCTCTGGATTCTACTGTAATAAAAACACTTCCATACAAACTGTGGTTCAAAAAAAATTCAGGTTGCGAAGTCAAGCACTTGGCAGTTAGGAAGTGCCAGAACTAAGGTTGCCCAGGTACCTTTCATTGGCCCTCTTTGTGTATATGCATGCCAATGGGCCCCCTTTTGTGCGTATGCATGCCAACGGGCCACCTTTGTACGTATGCATGCCAACGATACAATCTTTAATGACACGATCACATACTATTTTGTTTGCCACTGGACCCTCCCTGGCTCAGCACACAGCATGGACAGTGCTCACAGAAGAGGCAGGTATTTGACATTTCTTTCTATCCTGCTCATTCAAAGGGCAGCTCAGGTCTTATTTAACGCACCCGCCTCCAAAGCCTGCACTCAATACAGAATGATTGATTCCCCCCCGGATGCTTCTGGTGGGCGTTCACCGGAGTACCAGAGTGCTTCACAGACATTCATAAATTTATTTTCACAACCTCTTCACATGAGGGGCTGCTGTTAGCCTCGTTTTTCTGATGGAGAACCTAGGCCCAGCGAGATTAAGGCCAAAAGTGTCAAAAGTGTTTTGAGAGCTCAACTCGAGACAACTGGGGCCTGGGAATCGTCACAGGACTTAGCATTTTTACAGTGATGTGCTCGGGGCACAGCTCCGTGTCTTCTGCTGCAGCTGTGAGCGTCCAGCACTTCTGCACCTCAGACCCCCCACCCGTCTCAAGCTAGGCACCTAGACAACGAGGAATACACCATTAGTGACCACTGGTGAAAAGTTTGATTTAAGTGACTCGCCTGGCATCACCCAGGAACGTAGGCAGGGATAGAATCCAGTTCTCCAGAGAAGCAGTCAGCTGCCTCACACGGACCCAGATTGGCACCCCCAGGTCGTCAGCACGGCCAGGCCCTTAAGCTCTGCCGCTTAAGCTAACAGAGTAACCGGTAGCAGTTGTAGGCTGTTCTCCTCGATGTGGACCCGTCGTCGGAGGATGAGACGTGCGTTGACAGTGGGTTTCACAGCTAATTGCTGACAGCAGAGGAACATAGAGAGTCAGGAGGCCTGAGTTCAAGTGCAGGGTCTGGAAGGGAGTGTGGACTAGTGGTTATAGAAACCTTTCTGCCCTGTTCCCCCATGCGATTCCTGCCCCTCTCCACCCCCACGTTCTAGCATGCACAGAACCCTGCAACAACTTGGGAGGATGCAAGCGAAGTGCATGGGCAGAGCTACCAAGGGGCCTGGGCCTGGGACAGCAGGGAAGGGCGGCAGGCCACTAGTGGTGTGAGTGACTGACTCTGCCCGGCTTCCTCTCCAGGGGCACCAATTTTCAAAACACGTGTCCTGAACCCTCATTGGGTCCCTCAGCTGCCCCCGGGTCCTTTCCATGGTGTTCTGGTGCTGCCCCCTAGTGTCCTCATGGGCACACTGCTGCTGAGCAGATGCAGGAAAAAGTCATTGAGAAAAGTGTCTGGCCTCACACTGAACTTTTTGTCCTCTTGATGATATCCCCCTTAGTGCTGTTCTAACATGGAATTTCCGGTTAATTCCCCTGCTTCAAGCACTCAAAGAAAACTAGCAGGAATCCTGTAAGTATCACGGTAACATTCACTACCCACAACAGTAACACTGTAAAGACTTTAATCGTCTCGACTGGCTGGTGTTTATGGAGATGGTCTTTAGGCTGAGACGCCCCACTGAGGCCTTAAAGACCCCAACTCCCTCTCTTTGAAGAGCTGGGGGATGTCCTGTAAAGGGCAGTTTGGTGTCCTGGCCCATCTTTATTCAGCTTCCCAGTCCCCTCTGCGGTCATAGAATCATAGAAATGTGGGGCTGGAAGGGACCTCGAGAGGTCATCCAGTCCAGCCCCCTGCGCTGAGGCAGGACCAGTAAACGTAGCCCATCCCTGACAGAGGTTTGTCCAGCCTGTTCTTAAAAACCTTGAATGACAGGATTCCACAACCTCCAGAGCTCAACTATTCTGAGAGTTGGAAAATTTTTCCTAATATCTCACCTAAATCTCCCTTGCTGCAGATTAAGCCCATTGCTTCTTGTCTTACCTTCAGTGGAGATGGAGAACAATTGATCACTGTCCTCTTTGTAACATTCCTTAACATAGTCAAAGACTTATCAGGTTCCCCCTCTCCGTCTTTACTCAAGACTCATGCCCGGTTTTTTTAACCTTTCCTCAGAGGTCAGATTTTCTAACCCTTTTATCATTTTTTTGCTGCTCTTTCCTGGCCTCTCTTCACATCTTTCCTAGCGTGGCACCCAGAACTGGATGCAGAACTTCAGCTGGGGCCTCTCCAATGCCGAATAGAGCGGGACAATGACCTTCCGTGTCTTACATATGACACTCCTGTTAATACAGCCCAGAATGACATTAGCTTTTTTTGCAATGCATCACACTGTTGATTCATGTTCAATTTGTGATCTACTATAGCCCCCAGATCCTTATCAGCAGGACTATCGCCTAGCCACTTGTTACCAATTTTGTAGTTGTCCATTTGATTTTTCCTTCCTAAGTGAAGAACTTTGCACTTGTTTTTACCGAATTTCATCTTGTTGAACTCAGACCAGTTCTCCAATTTGTCAAGGTCATTTTGAATTCTAAGCCTGTCCTCCAAAGTCTTGCAACCCCTCCCAGCTTGGCGTCATCTGCAAATTTGATCAGCATGCTCTCCGCTTCATCATCCAAATCATTAAATGAAAATATTGAATAGTACCGGACCCAGGACTGACCCCTGTGGGACCCCACTAGATCCACTTCCCAGGCTGACAGCAAAACATTGATAACTAGTCTCTGAGTACAGTCCTTCAACCAGTTGTGCACCCACCTCATAGTAATTTCATCTAGACCGCATTTCCGTAATTTGTTTATGAGAATGTCATGTGGAACTGTGTCAAAAACCGTATTAAAATCAAGTTATATCAAGTCTACTGCTTCCCCCCATCTGCTAGGCTAGAAACCTGTCAAAGAAGGAAATTAGGTTGGTTTGGCATGGTTTGTTCTTCACTATTTTAATCTTATTATCTTTTAGATGCTCACAAATTGTTTAATAATTTGTTCCAGTATCTTTCCAGGTATCAAAGTCAGGCTGACTGGTCTATAAGTCTCTGGGTCTTCTTTGTCCCCTCTTTTAAAGAGAGGTCCTAGATTTGCCCTTCTCCACTCCTCTGGGACCTCACCCATCCTCCAGGAGTTCTTGAAGATAACTGCTAATGGGTCCGAGATTGCTTTAGCTAGTTCCTTATGTACTTAGGGTGAATTTCATCAGTCCCTGCTGACTTGAATACCTCTAACATATCTAAATATTCTTTAGCCTGTTCTTTACCTATTTTGCGTTCCTTCCCCCTTGTTGTTAATATTCATTTTGTTGACTATCTGGTCATTAACCTTTTTAGCGAAGACCGAAGCAAAATAGGCATTAAAGCCCTCAGCCTTCTTGATGTCACCAGTTACTAGCTCTCTTTCCCCATTAAGTAGAGGATCTACACTTTCCTTTGTCTTTCTCTTGCTGCTAATGCTAATGCTAATAGAACCTCTTCTCCTTGCCTTTTATGTCCCTTGCTAGCGTAACTCATTTACCTGCAAGTTCTCAGCGCTTGCTAACGTCTGGTTTTTTGGAAGTCCGTTGGCCTTAGTCTGCTGCTTTCACACCTTCCTTTCCATAGAATCATGAAATCTATCCTGAGCACTTGCACCCAAATTGTCTAAGGTGCCACAAGTACTCCTGTTCTTTCTGCAGAGTCACTACCGATTCCTCCGGTTAGTCAGAACCAAGTCTAAAATGGTGACTTCCTCCACTTTCTGAAACAAAAAGCTGTCCCCGGGACATTCCAAGAGCTCACTGGGAATTCTGTTTTGCCATGTAACTTTTCCAACAGATGCCTGGGTAGTTGAAGTCCCCCAGTCCTATGAGGACTTGTGTTCAGGGCCGGCTCCAGGCACCAGCAAAGGAAGCAGGTGCCTGGGGCGGCCAGTAGAAAGGGGCGGCACTCCATCTGCTATTGGGGCGGCACGGCCGGGTCTCCGGTGGCAATTTGGCGGCGGGGGGGGTCCTTCACTCCCTCTCTTCCTCCTTGGCGGCACTTCGGCGGCAGCTCAATCGTTTTTTTTCCCCCTTCGCCGCTTGGGGCGGCAAAAAAGCTGGAGCCGGCCCTGCTCACGTTTTGGATCTTTCTGTTGTTTGTTCTAGAAATGCCTCATCCCCCTCCTCTTCCTGATTTGGTCACGCTCCATTTCCCTTCCTGAAACCTGCCCTGGACCAGTGTGCAAGGCTGTGTTCCTATTTGACTAACTGGTGCAGAATGGCTTTGGGATCCAGCCTTGCTCCAAGGACTCCAGAGACTGTATCACACCCACCGTGCAGTGGGTTGCTCAGCACTTCCTCTCCTTATGCAGAGTTATTCATTCGGAGCGGTTACGGGGACGTGTGCAGAGTGTGCCTTGAACATCTGGATTGGCCTCCCTCTGCGTTTACCTCACCCTTCCCGGACCCCCTGCCAGGGTTGCCGAGAGTGGGTTCGGGCCCCGGTGAAAATTTTTTTCGGGCCCCCCAGCAAGGGCGGACCGGCTAAACAGGGCCGACAAGGGGGGGAGGAAGCCGTGCCCAGGGCCCCCTTCCGGACCACCAGGCCCCGGTAATTTGTACCGGCTTCCCCGCCTCTCGTCGTCCCTGCCCCCTGCTGCATAGCCTCCCGCACCCCGAGTACTCCCTAGCGCACACCTAGAAGAGGCAACTCAAGGGTGGCGTGAGGCCTTCCCCTGCCCTCAGGAGCTGTGCGGGACTTGGAGCCGTCTCTTCCCCCCTGCCCCATTCAGACATGAGACTCCGACCCCACCGCACCAGGTCACCCCTGGCCTACAAAGCATCTGGCCAGACCTGGGGCCCCACAAAGCTGACCATAAAACTCCCTGGCAAAGAGACACAAGGACGGCTACTGCCAGGCTGCAGCCACTAGAGGGGGCAAAAGCTTCTTAAATTGGGAGTGAAATGAACGGAGGGTTATTTGCTGCACTATGTGATCCTGCAGAGACAGCTCCTTCCACGCCCGGGCCTGACCCCCCCAGTGTGGCTGGGCCCAGGGAGCCTCTGGGTGAGGTGGGCTTTGCTAAGGGATCTCCACGCTGTGGTGGGGGGTCTCCGCTCTGGGCTGCCCAGGGTGTCTGGTTGGGTGCAGGTATATTGGGGGGGTTGGTTCTCTGCCATCCGATGCATGGCTCTGGCTGGGCTCAGGGGTCCTTGCTCCAGCACTAGGCTGGCAATCAGGGGCAGGGCCCCGACCAGTTGGGATGTACCTTATCTGGCTGAAGTTTGCTCTGCTTAGCCCCGTTGCACCAGCTCCTGATGCCCCGTCACAGGTGGGTGGCAGAGATGAGCAGGAACAGCTCCCAAGACCTCCCCTTCTGGGAGGAAGTATGACCTCGTGATTGCAACGCAGGCATCGGCTCCAGAAGCCAGGCGCTGTACCAACAGGTAATGAGAGACGGCTCCTGCCTCAGACCGCTTCCAATCGAAATAGACAAGAGGCGGGGAAACTGAGGCACGGGGGCGGTGAAGTGACTTGCCCAAGGTCATGCTGCAGATCAGTGGCAGAGCCAGGAACAGAACCCAGGTCTCTTGACTCTTAAGCCAGTGCCCTTTCCTGAGTTCGATTACTGAGACTGTCAGCTGTTTGGGGCAGAGACTGTCTTTTTGTTCTGTGTTTGTGCAGCTCCCAACACTATAGGGTCTTGATCCACGGCTGGGACGGCAGGTGCTTCAGGAGGGCAGTGTACCATTACGGCTGGTGCCGTATACTAAACCTCTCTGGCCTCCTTCCCTTGTATTAGGGAAAGTAACTGTGGTTTTGTGTCTCCCCGGCCAGCCAGCCTCAGAGCTTCTGGGGAGCAGCAGTGCCTTGCTAGAGGGCAATAAAAAGACCCCGAACAGCTGAAGACAGGCCTTTGTGGTGGGGAAGGCTGGTCTTGTGGCTAAAGCATGGGCTGGTGACTCAGGACTCCTGGGTTCTTTTCCCAGCTGTGCCAGTGACTCCCTGCAGCACCTTGGTGGGTCTCCTCATAAGGGTTCCTTCTAATCATGAGATCTATGCCGGGAACTTCCCAGACTTTGCCAGCCTCAGGGAGAGCCAGTGAGCGCGCAGGAACTCGATCCTTCCTCAGCTCCAGGGATCTGTGACAGAGGATTTTCATACCAGGTTAACTTCTTGGGGGGAATGATCCCTGATAACCCCTGACTGTCACACACAAAATGCTGGAATGAACAAAACTTCTGCACAACGCAGGAAATTCCACCTCGTACATCCACCCTCCGCTCACCGTTGGAGGACTGGCTGGCCCATGGGACTGGTGCTAGTAGACAGGGTCAAAGCAGTCCTGTTGAGAGACATTTGGGGCCCCGCCCCCACCCATTTCACCCCAGTTACAGGCATGTTAGGCCTCCCTGAGTTTAGGGCCCACGTACAATGTCTCCCACCCCCCATCAGCCCTGGGTCAAATGCTGCTCAGAGTGGCAGTGACCAGCAGGGCTTGGCATTTTGTGGTCTGGAACGAGCTGGTCTTAGTCAGGTGCCTATGGAGACAGTGTTACGAGGCTCACCATCCCAGAGCACTGCCCCCCACAGCAACACCCAGCGCGGCAGCACTCCTGCCTCAGTTTCCCCACACCCATCTTCCGCCTCCTCCCACTGGAGAGGTGCTTTGCTGCAGTGACTTGGGCCCTCCGGCTATGTCATTACCAAAACTCCCCCACACTCCTGGGGTATCCAAATCCAAAGCAAGCAAAGCACAAAGCCTTTGCCCCACTAATCAATTGGGCCCGGCCCTGTCTTTCCCCAGGGGTCTGTCCTCTCTCCTCTGCCCGCCCTCTGGGCTCACCTGTCCCCCGGCCCACGCTCCTTTCCCTCCCTGCCCTCAGCCCCTCCTCGTATGGGAGCCTCTAGTTTGCTCCTTCCTCTTCCTCAGCCTTCCTGCCTGGAGCCTGCCACACACCCCTGCCTGCCTTGTGCACTTCTCCGGCCCTCTGCTCTGCTGGGCATCCTTCCTCTTAAGCCCAACACCCAGCTCAGGACAGGGCTGACTAGCCCCTGTGGGGGAGGCCGCCTTGTCCCTGGCTGGCTTCCAGTTTATAGAACGTTGCCACCAGCATGGCAGGCCCAGCACGGAGGCCAAAGGAATGGGTGGGTCATGAGGATGAGAAGGATTGAGGAGACACATTGGGTGGCGCAGGGTGCGGGGAGTTTGCGCTGCTGCTGCTCACGCTGTCCCTGATCTCTGGAGAACTAGAGGCCTCCAGGCTCCCGGGCTGTCAAGCTGGAACTCGTCACAAGCACATTTAAAAATAACAGCAATCATAACTGGCAACGCATTACCGGAGACGGGTGGCAACTGGCGTCAAGATGTCTCTATTGCCACCATGACCAATCAGTAGCAGGGATAGACCTCAGGTCCTTCTGCTCCGAAAGCCCATTCCCCGCCCAGTCCTGCTCCAAAAGTCACTTGAGCTAAAGGAGAATCTCCACTAAGTGTTAGCAATATAGGGCTTATGATATGCAGTTGAGCATTACTGATTCCATCCAGTGGGGGGCAGTGGTACACATACAGTCTAGCCTGTTCACTACAAAATGTAACATAACCAATGGCCGGTCTTTGCCCTTACCGTCCTGAAGCTTTCAACTCTCACCTGTCCTGTCAAGATGTTTATTGGCCCTCAGGGTGAATCCCATGGAATAACAGTAGGGCCCAGATCCTCACATCAGTGGAAGTGAGGAGATTAAATACCTTTCAGGATCTGGGCCAGGGCCAGTTTCTGCGGGAGCTGTCCCTGCTTTGGCTGCTCCAAAATCCTGATGTGGAGTATGGATGGGAGACTCTGCAGGATAGCACTTGACCTTGCTTCCCTTCTCTGAAGCCAGGGGATGTTTTGCACCATGGTAACAATTCCAGGCTTGCAAACTCCTGTCATTGGATTGGATGCAATCAAGAAAACTTTGGATTCAACTTTTAGGGGCTGAAGCTCCTGCTTCCTTAGGGACTCTTTTTATTTTATTTTAAAAAGGAAAGGTGGAAGGATACCAGCACAGGAAGCATTTTTTAGCCTAACATCAACATATAAAATAAAACCCCCAAAAAGGTTCTCGCTCTGCATTGATCACCAGGCTCTGAGATTAACCACTTTGCCGTGAACTTTAAAAACACGCCCTCCTTAGGCACTTTAAAGGTGGCCTGCAAAAAGGGTTTGTGCCTCTTTTTTGCTTCTGAACGATGGATGGGGGAAGGCCTGGCAGACTGGTTGGGATTTTTAAAAGATTTTATTTCTGTCTGGAAGGCCAAAACTGGGCTTTCCAGCTTTGATTGGAGGTCTCCTTGGAAGACTCAGAGATGCATAGCAGGAGCTTTCAGAGTTTATTTCCCCAACGTAGCTGTCCTCCCGAAGAGTTGGAATAAAAGGCCTGAATCCGGCAAAGACTTAGGCATCTGCATTCGGTATGGCTGTGAGTAGCCCCAGTTAAGCGGATGGGACTTTGCTCCCATGTAAATGTAAACGTGTGCATAAACCCTGGAAAGGAAACTTTTTAACTTCCCTGCGTATGTGTGATATCCTAACTAGAGCTGGGCGCCACTCTTCATCTGAACCATTTCTTCGCTGAAAAATACAAACCTGGGTTGACCGAAATGTTCTGTGAATTTGTGTTGAATTTGCTAAATTGTTTCAACAGGAAAAAAAAACACTTAAAAAAAATCGGAAAAAATCAAAGTGTTTTGTTTCTACATCTTCACATCAAAACAACTTTTTGTTTAGAAATTTACCTCCCTGTCATTTAAAAGCGAAACCCCCTACGAACGACATGAAACGTTTTGGGCTGGGGTTGAACATCCGACTCCAAACCATGGGCTGGCTTGCTTTGGGATGGTCAGCGAATGGAAAAATCAGTTCTTCCCCCAGGGCTGGTCATACCCTTACACGTTTCCTGGTGGGCAGGTCTTCAGGGAAAGGCCTGAATAGCGAATGTTAAAAAACAAGCAATTAAAAAATACGCTTTTTAAAACTTTCAGGCCTTCTCTATCTGCCACAAAGAGCCAAAAATGGGCACGAGTCCCATACCTTTCCGGGTTACAAGTCACCCTTAAAAGGAAAGGAAACCTCCCCCCTTAGTCCTGTCCCACCTTGCTGCAAAGTTACTGTTCACCCTCCCTCAGCCAGTCATCTTCAGTTCCCTCTCAACACCCCTCCTGCTATTAATCTCCATTTAAGCCTATTCTAAAGCCCACAGCTCCGATAGCCTTCTGCATTCCGCACACGGCAGAATCAGCCAATAATTATAGTAACAATAAGGAGAGAGGCTTGTCTGCCAACCCCAAGCAAATAAAAAAGAAACCACGACAAAGCCAGCCAGCGACAGCTCGAGAAGGGTTCTCCCCTTTTATGGTGCCCCAGCGTGTTCACTGTTAGCTAATAGGATAATGCTAACCAGCCAGCTGAGATCAGATAGCGAGGGGGGGGCCGCCTGCGAACAGGAAGTGTCGCCGGGTTGGTAGAGAGAGGTCTGGCAATGGGGAGTCCTGGTTTCTAGTCCTTGGACTAGGGGGAAGTGTGCTTTTCGGAGTCAGAGCAGTGGTCAGGGAGCCAGGAATCTCCGGATTCTCAGTCGTCCTGCACCGTGCGCAACCATTGGCACCCGCGCCAAACGCTCTCAGTCTGATTGGGTAGCACTTTGTGCAGTGTAAATGATAGCGCCGGGTGCAGGGCAGTGGGGAACGGAGCCCCTGGTTTCTATTCTACTCACAGCGTGGCCTTGGAGCCAGTTGCTTAGGCTGAAATTTCCCAAAGTGGGCAGTGATTTGGGGGTGGGTCTCTCCATTTTTAGATGCCCGGATGGGGACCCCAAGGTGACCCAAGTCGGGTACCTAAAAATCAGAGACATCCCAAATCAGTGGCTGTAGTTTGGCCTTAAACTGCTCTGTGCCTTAGGGTACGTCTACACTGCAAAACCCAAACCGCGCCAGCGAGTCTCAGACTCAAGGCCTGTTCTATGGGGCTGAAAATAGCAGTGTAGACATTCCGGCTCAGGCTAAAGCCCGGGCTCTGAATCCCAGCGTGGTGGGAGGGTCCCCGAAGGGGAACGTCTACACCGCTGTTTCTAGCCCAGTAGCACAAGCCTGAGTGACCTAGTTGACCCAGGTTCTGAGACTCACTCCCGCGGGTCTTGTTTTACTGTGTAGACGTCCCCTTGGTTTCCGTATCTATAAGACGGGGATAATAGCTCAGGTCCCGAGAAGCGTGAGTCATCTTTGTAAAGGAATTCCCAAGGCTCAGCGGGAAGACGGGATGGAAGATCAAAGGGCTGTAGGACGCAAAGCACAGACTGTGGAGATTAACCCTGCGCCGGTGGGTCTGTCTGCTGGGGGATTGAGCTTACAGAGCGACTGGTAACCAACCCGCCGATTCCCCCCTCCCCAGGGGATGGACGTGACGCGCCAGCCCTAGGAAGGTTATAATAAAATCAGGCTACAGACAATGGCTGGCCCTGCTCTCACCTCTGCCCCCAGCATCCGCATCAGCTGCCTCTGGGTTTGGTCCCTACATGGATTTCGGGGGGTGGGGAGCACTCTCTGAACCCCGGTCCGCAACTGGTCTGTCCCAGCCACTCGGCCTCTCCTGCGGCAGGTCAGACATAGGAGGCCCCTAACAAGAATGACGGAGCGGCAGAGTCCAGCCAGTGGGCCAATGCATCCCCCCAAAATAACAGACCAGAGCAGGAGTCCCCTCCACTCCTGGCCGGACTATTTTGTGGGGGGGACCTCATGGGGATGAGGTCTGGAGATAGGGGGTAGCCAGGGGATCAGGCCAGCCAGGGGAGTGAGGGAAGGGGTTTTGGCATTGCTAGGACTCACCTGAAAATTCTTCTTCCATTCCCCACCTCTTCAGAACGCCATCTGCTCTCCTCCGTCCCCTGGTCAGCCCATTTCTTCCCTCTGCCTTCTGCTCTCCTCAGCCCCTGCTGGTCTCAGCTCCCTGTCTCCCCAGTCCATCCTGGGAATTGGACGGGGCGAGGGTCCTGTGAACAAAGTAGCAAGCGGGCATGTGGTTAAGGCTGGTATAATGCGCATGCCCAAGGGGGCAGAGCTAAGGGTATGTGCATGAGGGGGCAGAGCAACCTTCATTGTGCCCCCTCCTAACTTCTGAGCACTCAGCTTGGCAGCCTTAACATTCCCAGCAGGTTGTTTTTCAAAGCATGGGAGACCCAGTGGGGGAGACGTGGGGGGCACAGCCCATGGGCTGGGGGTCCAGAAATGGGTGGGATGGCACTGAACTGGGGGGGGGAGATGTGAGGGGGGCAGCACTGACCTGGGGGGAGTCCAGAGTGGATGAGCGGGCAGCAGTGAGTGGGGATGGGGGTCAGGAGTGGGGAAAGCCTTGTCTAGGGATGGGTGGGAGACAGCCGTACCTCGCAATAGGCATGTGTGTCAGGACCAGGCAGAGGCCAGCCCGGTCTGGGCAGTCAGGAGTGGGGGAGGTTAGCAATGAGCGGGCATGGTGGGGGCTAGGAGTGGGTGGGGGGGCATCATTGATCTGGAGGCAGGGTGTCAGGAGTGGGTTGGGGCAGCAGTGAGTGGGGGGGAGGCGGTCCTGGGGGACCAGAGAGGGTGGAGTTGACAAGTGATGATTTTTTAACACCGCATAGACTTTCGATTGGAACTTGCATTTGTTCAGTTCCCAGCCTGCAGGATTCAGCCTCTTCTGTCTGTGTTAATTTCACGACTGGGAATGTGCATCTCTGCTTCGCTTTCCTAGAGCACTGGGGGAGACTAGGGATTTGGGGGGACTGAGGACGGGGTAAATTGCAATCTCCTGCTTCTTTGCTTGTAGATTTCCCCTCCCTGTGCACCCCTTGCCTTCTCTCTCTGCTCTGTTTGGGGGCTCAGGTTTATAATATCCTTGCATAGAGGAATCAGTGAGTGAGACATCTCTCAGCTACGCAAATTGGCTGCCTAGTTGCTTGCTGCCTTGAGGAAGTTTCTCCGGTACCTGACGCTTCGCAGTGAGGAGAGTGAGGTAGTGACGGACCTACCCCAGCCCCTGTCTTGGCTCCAAACCAGGAGTGGCTTTTCTCTCTCCCCTTGGGTGGAGATTCTGGATTAAACCAGCGAAATGAACGGGACCTTTTTCAACCAGACTGTCATGGAGCAAGGAGTTTATTCCAACAGGACCCAGGACCTGGGCACTTTAATGGGTTGTTGCAACGGCACCAGCTCGGTGGTGGCCAGCGATGGCGGGTCGTCCATCCTGCTGCCCGATGAGAGGAGCCTCTACATTACGCGGGTGGTCCAGATTGCGGTGCTCTGCATCCTCTCCTTGACTGTGGTGTTCGGGATCTTCTTTTTGGGCTGCAACTTGCTCATCAAGTCGGAGAGCATGATTAACTTTTTGGTCAAGGACCGCAGACCGTCTAAGGACGTGGGAGCTGCCATCATGGGGCTGTACTGAGAGGATCCTGGGAAGTGAACGGTATGGAATTCCGGTCGAGAGGTGCAATCCCATGCACATGGGGGGGCCGGGTGTGGAATCCGGACTTCTTGCAACCTGCTGGTGTACAGGGTAAATCAACCCTTCTGTGCTGAATGAAATACGTGCTGGTGAAAGGGACGGAGGCATCTTTCCGGCTCTGTGTGAAGCACAAAAATAAAATTGTCATCCTAATGTTGCATGCAGAAATGTTTGACGTTTTGCATGAAAACTTGCAAAAACAAAGTGAAGGTTTGGAATCTTTTTGGCTGTTACCTTGGATACTGTTATCTGTTTCTTAAGGCTTTTTTTTAAAAAACAAAACAAAACAAAAAAAGTGAAATGTGGTGTGCAAGCCAATTCAATGAAATGTTTGTGGGGGCAGGGAAAGTGGGGTGCTCTTTGGGTCTTAAAGCCAAGACTGCATGCTAATGAATGTGCCTGTCTGTTTCTATTTTCGGACCTCAAGCATGGATCCTTTTGTAAATCAAGAGTTTTGTAATTGGAAAAACACGTTCTTTTTGTGGTTTGTCTTTAAATGCCTGAGATCTCCTCGTCCATGAACTGGGAGTTTCTTTTATTTAATTAAATCTACTTATTTATTGACACTCTATTGAAGGAAGAAAAGGTAAAACAAAAGCATGGCTTTGTTTTGGGACCTTTTTCGAATGCGACATTGTTAACTCCTTGGGTTTTTTTTTTTTTTGTAGTTTTGAAAACCAGTGAAAGTTGAATAAAATAAATATCTGTTTCAAATGATTTCGCTGTTGTCTTCATTTTTTCGGTGTGTGTGAATTTTTTTTCCCCAATGACAGCTCCACAAGGCTAAATACCCTCCTCTTACTTTGCAGTTGAACTCACATTTTGAAAAAATACGATTGAAATTCAAAATACCACTCTTGGGTCCCATTAGCTCATAAATTAACTAGGGACTGTATATTCGGGGCTTGCTAAATCGCTGCCAAGCACCGAAGCATAAAGGTTCAGCAAAGGCAGCTTGCAAAGCAAGATTCTGAGTTGAAATCTGTGTCCTCTGTGATTCTTGTAAAGCTGTCAAAACCCAGATATGTGAGTGAAAGGCAAGAGATGACAAAAAGGAGGACTCTTGACCTTTCCGCTATGGTGGAATGATTTCTCCGCGTGTGGGTGTAGGATGAAAACGATGCCTGCAAATATGCTGGCTACTTTCTCCCTTTTGTGGTGGGGATGCGAGCCCGGCTAATGCGGAGTGGGGTAAAATTAGGATCTGCTGCCCCAGTGTAAAACTGGAGTAACTCCACTCTGGATTCACCCAAGCTGTAACTGAGATCAGAATCTGGCTTATCATTACCATGGCTGACCTTTGATAGCCCATTTCCCCCCGGGGATTCCAAAGCATATTAGTGAAATATCCGTAATGTGAACTATGACCAGCCCAGTGCTAAGTCTGTCGCTCTCCAGCCTGTCGGATGCAAAGAGTTCGTGATGACCAAGAAACTATGGCAGAAGGACGGGGGTGTCTGTCTTCTGACACCCCTCCACCCCAGTGAAACTAGCTAACAACGAGGGGCCTGATCCCATTGCACTCTATGAGCCTCAGGCCCCTGCACTGCTGTTCCGACTGGAGAGTGTTTTACAGCCGCTTTGCACAGAGGCAAGTGGCGACAGGTGGTGTAGGGCAAGTAGGAATTTATCCTTCTCCCGTTGAAATGCATGGAAAGGTTCCCATCTGCCTCGATTTCCACTGACTCAGTTGCATGCAGGATCAGACCCCCAAGGCTATGTACTCTTTTGCTTTGCATCCTTACCTCTGTGGAAAGCATTACCAAAATCAGCAAGGTCACCGTTGCGTGCTGGTGGGCGTAGGCAGGGAATCATGTAATATATTGCACCCGTCGCATCTATTTTTTGTGGTGGGAATGCGATCCTGGCTAATGTGGAGTGGGATAAGATTAAGGTCGATTATACCAGGGTAAATCTGGAGTAAACTCCACGCTGGAGTCCCCTGATCTGTAACTGAGTCCGGGGCAATGGAGAATTAAGCCCGATGTATATTAAAGCCCTGATTCTGCAAACCCGTAGGCATGTGCTTCACTTCCCTACCGTGAGTATTCATGGGCCTATTCTTGGAAGTGAAGTGAAGCAAGGGCCTGGTATTTGCAGGATTGGGCCCTACGGCTGCAACGGAGTTTCCATTTCAAACTGGATTTTGGCCCCTTCGCTATAATCGATCAGCCTCACACCTGGAAGGTGAGATCTGGTGGGAGTTAAAAACCCCTCTAGTCTTAGAAACGCAGGAAGTGCTGAGCTGCGGTTGCCTTTCCCAAAGAAGGCCCCTAAACCACCATAACTCTCACCCGTAGCGATGCCCTGAGGAAGGCAGAGACTCGTCACAAACTGGCTAATTTGTCACTGGAGCTAAAATATTCCCATCTTAGCTGGATGGTGATGGTGCCTTTGTCTGGTGATTCCTGGCATCCATCGGATCATTCCGCAAATCTCTGATTAGCCAAGCAGCATACGGAAGGCAGCATTCCCGGCGCTCTGTTGAGGGCTGGTTTCTGAGCCACGCTGCGGACACCCAAGGCTCGGGTCGTACGATTCCACATCTCAGCCAATTATCCAAGTGTCTTTAGACACCCGGTTAGCCGCGTCTCCGTGTTTTTCAACCACCTACGCCCAGCTCATGCTGGGAGAGAGCTCACGGGAAAAGAGCAAGTGTCACTGCGGAGACCGCTCATCACGCATGTTGGAGTCACGTGTGTAACCCAGTGCTCTGCGAGGAATGTTTTCGATGCTTTGCATAGAGGATGGCATTGGAGAGTGACAGTGATTTGAGTTTGCATTCCAACATATGGGGGGAGGGGGACTCCCTTTTAACTCTTAACCGGCCGGGAGGAGGACAGAAACCCCAGAGGTGCCTGCACCTTAACAGGAAGTTTGTAGGGGAGCGTGGTTACAGGTTCTTTCTTTATACAGAGGAGCAGCCGAGCGACAGTCAAGGATTGTTCCGGTCCCGGAGAGCTTGCAAGGTCCCATTGCACAGGGGATGAATGGAAACTTGAATTGCCTTGGCAGCTGTAGCCGGTGGCAGTTCCCGAGCTGGGCGGGATTCTGATCTCCCCAACACCGGTGTCGGGGCTGTGTGACCCCACTGGGCCTGATCCCCCTGCACCTCGCGCCGTCACGGCTCTGCTCGCACGGACACTGGGTTACATCAGTGCACTGCACTCCCCTGGGTTCAGCCTGGACGCAAAGGGGGCCGTGTGCCACATGCGCGCCCCGGTTCTCATGGGGGCAGAGGGTTTGTTTGGTTCCCAGCACAAACTCAAGCAGCGTTCTAGTTCCGGGAGGCCATCCTGGGGATCACGCTTCCTGGCTATACCCCCTCCCTCCAGATTCAACCCAGGGTGCGAGGAAGAACGAGCCAAGGGCTAAGAGGTCCCTAAGGCGCCCGTCCATGGTAGGCCAGGCCTGATGGCTGTAGGGGGGGTCACGCCCGGTGTCCATCAGTGCGAGTTCGGAGTCAGGACTGGCTGTTTGGGAAGCTGGAGGGAGCGGAGCCGGACTGCGCGTGGCGGAAACCTGCTGGGGGAATTTCGGGCCCCGCTGAGCCGCATTCGCTACAGAAACAAGCCGCAGTGACTGTCCGAGCGACGGCATCTCAGCCGCTTCCGGCGGCTTTCAGAACCACATGCCCGGCACGCGACGAGCGCCCGTGGCTGTGCGTGGAGGTAGATACACTAGTCGCCTTGTGATTAACCCAGCTCCTCGGTCACGAGTGCTTCCAATAAACCAGAGAGCTCTGCGGGCTGGGAGACGAAATGGCTAACAACAGACAGGTAAGAACGATGGTAACGAACAGCCTTATAAACTGGCTGTTAACAGCAGTACTATGGGGGTGTCCAGAGGCTTCACATGAGATTGGGGCCTCGCTGTGCTAGGTGCTGTACATACACGTGTAAAATACCGTCGCTGCCTCAAAGAGCTCACAGTCTAGACAGACCCAGGGCAAGAGGGGGCACAGAGAGAACGTTTTTGTCTTCATTTTACAGACAGGGAATTGAAGCACTGAGAGCCAAGGGGCAAAATCTGGGCCCCCTTCAAGTCAATGGGAGCTTTGCCATTGACTTCACTCTAAGTGACTTTTCCGAAGTCACACAGGGAGCAAGTGGCCGGGCTGGAGGCTGAGCCGTATGACGGCCCTTCCTCTCCAATGTCGTCATAAATAAAACCAAGGCGGGACCTTCCGGGTGACTCCCTATCTGCTGAGTTGTCTGAAGGTCCGTCCAGGCCTTCCCCCGCTGGCGTCAGTAGGAGTTTTCCCGGCGACTCCCCCTGGGATGAGGATTTGGCCTGAGTTTTCTCGTCTGTCCAGATACGACAGTGGCAGCGGATCCCATTCCTGGCCTGCACCCTAGTTGCCTGCTAGACTCTGGGGTGTATTAAATCCACAGAGACTGGAGAGGTTATGCCCGGAGCATGTGTCAGTGCCAGGACAAAGCTTTCATCATCGCTGGTGTCTCTTGGCTTGTTAAAAACATCCCGCCCGATCCTGGGAAGCGCTGAGCATTGAAATCAACGGACCCTCAGCATCTCCCAGGATCGGGCCCTGAAATCCCAAGAGCTGGGAGGGGAGAGCTCAGCGCCATGCATGCTGGTGCCAGACACGAGGGCCATAAACTCGCTGGAGCGAGGCCGGCAGATGAGCCAGGCAGCTGGAAGTTGTCGCTTTGGACACAACTGAGGGATTGTGCGACGCTCCCAGCTGCCAGCCTGGGGAGTGCGATCGACTGGGGATGAGTCACGCCCGCTCGTAGCAGGGGGGTTGGAGTCCAGTACGGGCGTCGTCTCACGGCTGCGATTGCTCATTTGCTTTTCAACCCCAGTTCCTAGCAAGTCCTGGCTAGAGGTCGATCGGGGCTACTGTCTGCAGCGTGGCTCTTGGCAGAGAGGAGACGAACCCCGTTACACAGAGACAAGAGGATTGTTTACGGAGGCTGTGTAACCCTGGGGTTCTCTCTGGCTCCCAGCCTGGGCAGCCTCACGTCACCACACCAGGTCTCCTTAAATCCCGGCCTGGCTAAACTCCACTCCCATCAGCCCCCAAGGGGAAGGGAAGCGGTATGGTTCATGGTGTACAGACAGAGAGGGTAGATAAAAAACACAAATCCTTTTGCTGCTAGGCTGCAGCGTAACGTGACTTTGCTTCTTAGAATCCAGAATGACAACACCCAAGCACCCTAGAACAGAGAGAGACAAAGCAGGCTGCTCCCTGAAACAGAACGGCACAACTCACCCCACCCGGCTCTAGGCCGGCTCTCTGCAGACTGACTGCTCCAAGGCCCGGATCGCACGCTTCCCTACAGAGCCCCCTAGCCTGCAAGCAGGACTAGGAGAACCCCGCTGAAATTTAAAGTGACAGCTTCATACAGTTTGCAGCACACCAATCACCCCAGAGTCTCGTCCCTGCATCCTAGAGGCTCCATGCTATAACTGTGAAATGGATACCACGGCTTGGCTCCATATGTGGGGCGGTGTGTGCTGCATGGGGAGGAGAGGTGGCAGCCCCCCGATCAGGAACCTCTATGCTTTAGCAGGGTGCAGGCTGTCTGCCTGGCCTCCGTGCTCTTTAATTACTGATCCCTGACCCTCATGAGGTCCCACGGTGTGCGGCTGGCACTGGGGGACCCCCGCGGGCTTGGTTTGCTCGCGGCAGATTTAAGACACAGACAGACAAAGCCCTGGCTCAGCACGAGCGAGGTTGACAATGAAAGATTAATCACCCCCTTTCCAGGAGAGCTATTTTGGGAAAAGGAACTTGGCTGCAGGAACCGCGGGGGACCGGGGATCGGCGGGACGGGTAACTGGTAAGGCCGGGTTGCCTCTTCCCTGAGCTGCAGGTGGGAGCAGTGACCCCAGGCGGCTAGCATGGTACACAGACTCATCCAGGCCTTTATCGGACCTGACCCCGCTGTAGCCCCAAAGCCAAGGGGGCCGGAGGGCGACGCACGCAGCCAGTGCTCTCCCTGGGGCCACCCTGAGGGGAAACAAGCAGAGCTTCAAGGTGGGTGTGGGGACAGCCCAGCTCTCTGCAGTGGGGTGCAGGTACCTGGCACATCTGAGAACCGGGCTCCCAGGCCCCATTCGAAGTCACCCGGTGCAAAGGGCTGGTAGTGCCGCTTGTATGCCCCTCCCCCGTGAGAGAGAGCCCCCCACACCCTCCCCGGCCCAGAGGTCCTCTGCAGCAGCCCATCCCTGGGGCAGACCGTGTTCTGGGGCAGGAGGAGCAAGGGGAGGTGTCTGGGGCAGGAGGACATGGGGCTGGGGTGTATTTATGCCTCAGGGCTTCTGCCCCTCTGCAGTGGCCCTCAGGGATTCCATGGCGTGTGTGACGTGCCCCCACTCCGGCCTGGCAGTGTTTTACCCCCGCCTTGCCCCGGCGTAACAAGGCCACCAGGCGCAGGGCAGCGGAGAACCAGGCCCACCACGGTTTCTATTCCCGGCTCTGTCATTGGCTTCTGGCGAGCCCTTGGGCAAGTCACTTAGGCCCAGCTCCTCAGAGGTGCCCAACTCCCATTGACATCCCTGGATACGTTTCAGTGGGAGTTGGGCACCTAAATACCCCAGCGGATCCTGGCCTTAGTCTCCTGGCTCCTCTTCCTCCCTCTGTGCCACCCAGGGCTCGTAAGACGTTATTGACCAAGGGAGGAAGCTGAAATCCATGAGCGTCGCCGTCCTGGGCGGTGAGAGACTCACGCGGGAGCTGCCGGAGAAGGATGATTCTAAATGGCTGTGTAGCGTTCAATAGCTACCATGTTCCACCCCAGAAGGAGCTGCATTTCAGCCGTGGGGGGTGGGTGCGAGTAGCTTATCCAATAAGCATCCAGGCCAGACGCTCGGCGGCTATGGTGAGTAAATCTGCCGTCAGCCGGGTGCAGCAGCCAGCTCAGGTGTCTCCAAGCTAACGCGACCTCTTATATAAAATATAGACACTACGGTCCCGTCAGATAAAGCCAGACCGGCGGCACTCGGTGAAGATCCCCGCCTCCAATTAACAGACACTGCAGTAAGTTGCAGGTGCAGTTTTCCCTCAGCCCCATGGTTAATGACACAACACTAACCACGGCAGACACCTCAGGCTTGGGTCTCGGCTTCCTGTTCAAGCTGTAATTCCCCGAGATCTGCACTTGTTTAATTCTGAATCCCTCCTTTCCTCCCCTGCCAGCGTAACCCACACACCTCCTGGGGGTGGTGTTTTGTCCTCCTGCCTTAGCTGACAGCCAGGTGGCGTTTCGCTCATGCACTAAGCTCCCGAAGTCGCAGGTTCGATCCTGCCTGCCGACGACCGGGATCTGTCGGCGTTACACCAGCAGCCAACCTGTGGCACTGCTGTGAAAATCTGCCCCCAAGTGAGGTTTTGAGCATATGGAAACTGCTGCGGGAGATTGGCTGCATTACACCTGTGTTTCGGGGAAGGGACACAGAAGGGACTTGACGCTTTGCTCCCATCTATCCTTATGAACCGTTAGAAGTGCAGATGAGCTATTCAGCCAGAGATCTCTGGGACCCCGGAGCTCTGCTGAGTTCTCTCGTCTCGCGAGCTGGCCGGATCAGCGTGACCCTTTCCACCAGCAAGAGGAAGGGGATGGCTGAGGCTTGTATTTTTTTTAAAAAAAGCAAACACTATTCATTGCTAATTTTTTTTCGCTCTATTTTGTTTTCTTGCAACCAGCTTTCTCACCTCACACCCTCGTGTTTAATTCAAGCTCAGTTGCGGCGGCTAGTTTTTAGCCATTTTTTTTAAACCAGGCCAGTTGATTATTATTTTATTCATTTTAATTATTTGTCATATGATAGGGAGGCCCCCAGCGGAGACTCGAGTCCCATGGTGCTCGGTGCTGTACAAACACATGGCGAGAGACACAGAGCTCGCCGTCTAGATGGAGCATGGGAAACCGAGGCAAAGAGAAGTGAAGTGGCTGATGCAAGGTCGGTCTGCGGCAGAGCCAGGAACAGAACCCAGCTCTTATGGGTCGTTTCCCTCCTGTGTCCTAGGAACAAAAACAATTGAGGAGCAGGGGAGGTGGCAAAGGATGGCGACCGTGATTGTGAAATGCCCAGGGAGATTAGTGAGGCTACAAAAGCAGAAAATGCAATCAAACGGGGGATTTCAACTATCCCCAGACTGACTGGGGCCGTCACCTCAGGATGGATGCAGAGATGAAATTTCTAGACACCATTAATGACTACTTCTTGGAGAAGCTAGTCCTGAAACCCACAAGGGGAGAGGCAAGGCTTGATTTAGTCCTAAATCCAGGATCTGATCTAAGAAGTTAATGCAGCTGAACCACTCAGTAATCGCCACCATAATGTAATTAAATGTGTGTCAAGTATCAGGGGGTAGCCGTGTTAGTCTGTATCCACAAAAACAACAAGGAGTCATCTGAAGAAGTGAAGTTTTTTACCCACAAAAGCTTATGCCCAAATAAATCTGTTAGTCTTTAAGGTGCCACCGGACTCCTCGTTGTTTTTGTAATTAAATTTAACATCCGTGCAGGGAAAAAAATGCCAGAAACCCACAACAGTAGCATGTAACTTAAAAAAGGGGAGCTAGACAAAAACAATGAAGCTAATTAAATGGACATTAAAGGGAAGTCACAAAGGTGAAATGCCTGCAAACCGCCCGGAAACTATTTAAAAACACCATAATAGAGGATCACACTAAATGTATACTCCTATAAAAAATCAGGTAAGAGAATCAAAAAATTAAAGAAAGGCCACCATGGCTAAATAGGAAAAGTAAAAGAGGTGTTTAGAAAGAAAAAGGCATCATTTAAAAATAGGAAGTCAAATCCTACTGAGGAAAATAGAAAGGAGCATAAACTCTGGCAAATCAAGTTTAAAAGCATAATAAGCCAGGCCAAGGAATTTGAAGAGCAACTAGCTAAAGACACAAAACGAACAGTAATTTTTTAAAAGTACATCTGAAGCAGGAAGACTGCCGAACAGGCTGATCAAGGTGACCCTTGGCTGATCAAGGTGCTAAAGGAGCACTCAAGGAAGACAAGGCTGTTTCAAAGAAGCTAAATGAATTATTTCCACCAGTCTTCACTGGAGAGGATGTGGGGGAGATCCCTACACCTGAGCCATTCTTTTTAGGTGACAAATTTGTGGAACTGTCCCAGATTGAGGTGTCAGTAGAAGAGGTGTTGGAACAAATCGATAAATTAAACAGTAATAAGTCACCAGGACCAGATGGTATTCACCCAAAGTTCTGAAGGAACTATAATATGAAATTGCAGAACTACTAATTCTGGTATGTAACCTATCACTTCAATCACCCTCTGTACCAGGTGATGGGAGGTTAGCTAATGTAACACCAAGTTTAAAAAAAGGCTCCAGAGGTGATCCTGGCAATTACAGGCCAATAAGCTTAACTTCAGGACCAGGCAAATTGATTGAAATTATTGTAAACAACAGAATTATCAGACACATAGATACATATGATTTGTTGGGGAAGAATCAACATGACTTTTGTAAAGGGAAATCATGCCTCACCAATCTATTAGAATTCTCTGAGGGGGTCAAGAAGCATGTGGACAAGGGTGAACCAGTCAACATAGTGTACTTGGACTTTCAGAAAGCCTTTGACAAGGTCCCTCACCAAAGGCTCTTAAGTAAACTAAGCAGTCATGGGATAAGAGAGAAGGTCCTCTCCTGGATCAGTAACTGGTTAAAAGATAGGAAACAATGGGGAGAAAATAAATGGTCAGTTTCCACAGTGGAAAGAGGTAAATAGTGGGGTCCCCCAAGGATCTGTACTGGGACCAGTGCTGTTCATAAATGATCTGGAAAAGGGGGTGACCAGTGAGGTGGCAAATTTTGCAGAGGATACAAAATTATTCAAGAGAGTTAAGTCCAACGATGACTGTGAAGAGTTACAAAGGGACCTCACAAAATTGGGTGACTGGGCAACAAAATGGCAGATGAAATTCAATGTTGATAAATGCAAAGTAATGCACGTTATAAAACATAGTCCCAACTACATATACAAAATGATGGGGGACTGAAAGGAATGAAATGGTTAACAAACCGCAGTGAGACAAAATAGATTAAGGGGGGGGGGGGAACCAACCTCAGCCTGAGTCTGGCACCAAATACATGCATAAAAAAAGCCACACCGTATTTCATAATTCCTGCAAATTGCCATGGTAATGAAGCACAGAGTCAGGTTGTTATGGTAACTGTATTTTTTTTCTTTAGGCAGGGAGACATTGTCCAGGTTGTAACCTCAATCCAGATTGAATGTATTTGTGAGTCAAAAAAATAAAACGGCCTTTTCCAGTCGCTTGGCTGGCACTTGGGCTTGTTCCCTCAACAAGAGATGGGCGCTTCGCAAGCACATGGCGCTGAAGTGCTGGGGATACGGGAAGGTGCGGGAGGGGTGCAGTGGTAGGGTTGCCAACTTTTTTACTGGCACAAAACCGAACACTCTTGCCCCGCCCCACCACACCCCTTCTCCTAGGCCCTGCCCCTCGCTCGCTCCATCCTCCCTCCATCACTCACTCATTTTCACCTGGCTGGTTCAGGGGGTTCAGGTGTGGGAGGGGGTGAGGGCTCCGGCTGGGGCTAGAAATGAGGGACTCAGGGTGCGGGAGGGGGCTCTGGGCTGGGGCAGGGGGGTTGGATGCAGGAGGGGGTGAGGGCTCTGGGGTGGGGCTGGGGGGTTTGGGGTACACAAGGGGGCTCCAGGCCGGGGGTTGGAGCCAAGTATGGGAGGGTGCTCGAAGTATGGGAGGGTACTCCAGGCTGAGACAGGGAGTTGGGGTGTGGGAGGGGGTATGGGCTCTGGGCTGGGGGTGCGGTTCCGGGGTGGGGCCAAAAATGCGGGATTCAGGATGTGGGAGGGGGCTCCGGGCTGCGGCAAGGGGTTTGGATGCAGGAGGGGGTGAGGGCTCTGGCTGGGGGCTGATGACCCATTAAAGGGAATTCACTCTCCCAATGACCATCCCAGAAGACTTCTCAGAGACAGCACCTAGACAACGGAAGCTGCTTGAGTTGTGGGGGCGGACCGCCAGGTCACAAGCATAGATCTTTCCAGCAAGCTGGAAGAAACTATACAAAGGGGAAGTGACATCATGGCTTGGCCTCGCTCCCCCCACAGCTCAACACCTGGAAACACATCTGGAGGACAAAGACTGAACTGGGGAGGGTGGTCCTGGGCGGGAGGAGAGTTGCATCCTGGATACTGAAGATCTGTGACCTGTTTGTACCATCTACCAGGGTGAGACATGGCTGGATTCAAATCCTGTTTAGTTTATAGAACTTCGACTGCGGATTTACTTTATTTCTTAGGTCATCAACTTTGATCTCTACACCTGCTACTTAGAATCACTTACAATCTATCTTGCTGTAGTTAATAAATCTGTTTATATTTCACCTAAAACAGTGTGTTTTGGTTGAAGTGCTTGGGAAAACTCAGCTCAGGGTACCAAGGCTAGTGAGTGTCCTCTCCACATTGAGGTCAGGCTTCTGAGCAGGGCAAGATGGTATATTCCGGGGTGCAAGGCTGGAGTGCTGGGGGGAATTGGCTGGAGCCCCTCTAGTGTTGGTTCATGAGTGGCTGGGAGAAGCATTCATGTAACTCAGCTGGGCGTGTCCCTGCCTGTGGCCGGTTGTGTAAGGGCACGACCTGCCACAGAGTGAGAGGACACCCCAGGTTGATGGGACAGAGGGCTTAGCAGTGCACCAGTTCAAGGTGCACCCTGGGGACCCTGGCACAGCCACCACCAGAGCCATGAAATTGCTGTCACAAACCCTGGGTGCCATCCTGCAAGGTGCAGAACATCCTCAACTCCCGCCCCTGTTTGGGGTGTTCGGCCCCCAGCCGAGCAGGGCTCTTCCATTCCAACCAAGGCTTTAAAGTTGGTCTAGAACCGCAGCCCCCTGCCCAGCCCCTCTCCCCTTTCTGCCTTGATTTCGGTGAGCCACAGCTGTAGTGGGGATTGCAGTAGCCCCTTCCCCACTGGCTGGCTGGACTGTGCTAGACGCTAGGGCGGTGCGTGGCGCATACGGGGTTAAATCCAGAGCCGGCCCTTCCGCAGGGCTCACGCGCGTTCCTGGTTACAGATTTCTGTACAGCTGCCGGTGCACCCCTCCTGCCTCACCGAGGCCCAGATTGCAGGTTTAATAGGATAAGATGGCTGATGAAGCCGGCGAAATGTAATTAGGCTTTAATTAGCTGGGTTCTTTCTTCCAGATAATTGAAAATCAGACTAATTGGTTTCGATGAGTTCCCGCTGCAGCCAGGCCGGCGGCAGCCCTGCATGGCAGAAGCTGAGAACGCCTGCACCACCAGTGGTCCTGGAGCTGGGCGAGAGCAGCTCGGGGGTGGGAGACACCCCTTCTTTCCTAGCTGCAAAATCCCACTGCAGCCCCCGGTGGGGGCCGAGCTTCCTGGGGAAGCCCAGCTGGGAATCCCAGGGTGATGATGATGGTGGTGTCATAATTAGTCAGGGAGGTAGTTAGAATTTCCGCTGTGGGCTCCATAGGAGGACAGTCCTAGAAACACCTTCCTCCCTGCCAATGTCCTGCTGCAATCCCCTGATGGGCTTCATGCCCTCGGAGTCCTGTGCTAGGGTCTACGATCAATTTCAGATGAGCAAAACTAGAGGATATGAGAAGTACATCAGAGGCACGAAGCTTGCTAAACAACCAGTGGGGCCACTGGAAAATCGAGATGCTAAAGGACCACTCAAGGACGATAAGGCCATTGCGGAGAAACGAAATGAATGCTTTGCATCCATCTTCACGGATGAGAATGCGAGGGAGATTCCCAAACCTGAGCCATTCTTTTTAGATGACAAATCTGAGGAACTGTCCCTGATTGAGGTGTCAATAGAGGAGGTTTTGGAACAAACTGATAAGCTAAACAGTAGTAAGTCACCAGGACCAGGGGGTATTCACCCAAGAGTTCTGAAGGAACTCAAATGTGAAATTAAAGAACTACTAATAGTAATCTGTAACCTGTCGTTTAAATCAGCTTCTGTACCAAATCACTGGAGGATAGCTAATGTGACACTAATTTTTAAAAAGGGCTCCAAGGTGATCTTGGCAATTACAGGTTCGTAAGCCTGACTTCAGTACCAGGCAAACTCGTTGAAACTAGAGTAAAGAACAAAATTGTCAGACACAGATGAACATAATTTGTTGGGGAAGCGTCAATGTGGTTTTTGTAAAGGGAAATCATGCCTCACCAATCTACTAGAATTCTTTGAGGGGGTCAACAAGCATGTGGACAAGGCGGATCCAGAGGATACAGTGTACTTAGATTTTCAGAAAGCCTTTGACAAGGTTCCTCACCAAAGGCTCTTAAGCAAAGTAAGCTGTCATGGGATAAGAGGGAAGGTTTTCTCATGAATTGGTAACTGGTTAAAAGATAGGAAACAAAGGGTAGGAATAAATGGTCAGATGGAGAGAGGTAAATAGTGGTATCCCCCAGGGGTCTGTACTGGGCCCAGTCCTATTCAACATATTCATAAATGATATGGAAAAAGGGGTAAACAGTGAGGTGGCAAAATTTACAGATGATACAAAACTACTCAAGATAGTTAAGTCTGAGGCAGACTGCGAAGAGCTACAAATGGATCTCTCAAACTGGGTGACTTGGATCTTGGAGTCATTGTGAATAGTTCTCTGAAAACATCCACTCAATGTGCAGCAGCAGTCAAAAAATAGAACAGAATGTTGGGAATCATTAAGAAAGGGACCAATAATAAGACTGAAAATATCATATTGCCTCTATATAAATCCATGGTACGCCCACATCTTGAATACTGCGTGCAGATGTGGTCACCTCATCTCAAAAAAGATATATTGGAATTTGAAAAGGTTCAGAAAAGGGCAATAAAAATGATTAGGGGTATGGAACGTATGAGGAGAGATTAATAAGACTGGGACTTTTCAGCTAGGAAAAGAGACGACTAAGGGGGTATATGATAGAGGTCTATGAAATCATGACTGGTGTGGAGAAAGTAAATAAGGACGTGTTATTTTCATCAAATCGATAATCCGAAACATTTTTTGGCTGGGGTCAGGCCAAACATTTCATTTTGGTTATTTCAAAACGTTTCCTTTGGATTTCCAGCTTTTTAAATGTTTTAAAAACACTTAAAAAGAGTCTCAATTGACAGTTACTTTTGAAACTTTAGTTATTTTGAACCAAAAAACCAAAACTTTTTAGCCTGTTTTGATCATTTTGAATTCCCCCCCCGCCAAATTCTTTTGAATTCGCATTTGATCGAAACCAACCCTTTCTTCTGAACAGTTCTGATTGAGACGAATTGGCATTTTCCAACAACAAAACAAAAACAAACAAAAACTGTTGGGAAACTCATGATCCACTCTAAAAAAAAAATATATACATGCTTGGGCCTGCGTTAAAACAGGTTTACAACCATTTCATTGAAAAGCTCTAGTGCCTCCATGCATTGACGCAAAGACTTGAAATTTAGCAGGAGGGTTGCCCTGGTGTCAGGGAGTTGTTTATTTTGCCATGCTGTGAAAATCAGCTAAAATTTGGCAAATCCATAAGCCTCTGAAAATCTCCGTTCACACATGTGCCGTACTGGAGATACAGGCTGGCTGCAAAATTCTCTGAACGTTTCATCTGCACTGAGTATGTTCCAGCCTAGGTCTGAACTTCCCTGCAATTGGTCGTCCTATCTAGGGGCTGCGATGTCACTGGCTGAGCTCCCCTGCTAGTGCCCAGGCTGTATGGAGGAGGAGTGGGACGGAACAAGAGAAGACAGGATCAGTTGGGGACAGAAGTTAGGGTGACCAGATGTCCCAATTTTATAGGGACAGTCCCAATTTTTGGGTCTATTACCCCCAACCCCCGTCCCGATTTTTCACATTTGCTGTCTGGTCTCCCTAACAGAAGTATACATATTGGAATGGGACAAGAATTGACGGGATCAGATCGGGATACAAATATACACACAGTAGAAATCTCAGTTACAAACACCAGAGTTACGAACTGACCGGTCAGCCACACACCTCATTTGGAACCAGAAGTACACAATCAGGCAGCAGCAGAGACCAAAAAAAGGCAAATACAGTACAGTATTATGTTAAATGCAAGCTACTGAAAATAAAGGGAAAGTTAAAAAAAAAAAAAGATTTGACAAGGTAAGGAAACCGTTTCTGTGCTTGTATCGTTTAAATTAAGATGGCTAAAAGCAGCATTTTTCTTTTGCATAGTGACGTTTCAAAGCTGTATTCAGTCAACGTTCAGTTGTAAACGTTTGAAAGAACAACCAGAACGCTTTGTTCAGAGTTACGAACAGTCGTCCGTTCCCAAGGTGATCATAACTCTGAAGGTCTACCGTATAGGCCCCCACCCCAAGCTTTTGTCCCACATTCATGGCACAGCAAGGAGCCCGTGCCACTGCTAGTAAGAGGATGGGTTGACCCAGGGTCCTTGGACAAATTTCCCTTCTTTCCCACGGAGAAGCAGCATTCTGCATGCCGGGGGGTTGCATTTCTTTATGTATTTTAACAAAGCGTCTCAGGAAGCAAGGCATGGCGGGATGAAAAATTATACACACAGTCTGCTGAGCGTTGGACGGCTGTCATTTTATTACGGGGAAAAGGTAATCAACGTATTTTTTGGGAGGTGGAAGAATGTCGCCAATTGCATTTTGCTTTTCTTGGAGCGTGTTGTTTTCCCCTCCACACTTCACTGTGCTTGGCCTTTCATTTGCTGGTCATTAGAGGCATTTCCGGGCTAGCGCAGCCCTGGTATTTCAGTGCAGCTCTTCTCTGAAAAATGACTCTGAAATGGCATGTTGGGGTCTGCGTGTTTATTGCCTCTCAATAATTTCAGTTGACTCCTGCTCAGTTTACTAGCCTGGGTCCTGATACTCCATTGACCCGCTCTTTGGACAATACTTGCACCCATGTGAAACGGCTATAAAATGCTACTAAATCAGACCAGTCGTGTTTTCAATTTGCTTCACACAAGCATAAGGTAAGAAAGAATCAGACCCAGGCTTTTCCAACTGCCAGGCCTGCAAACTTCCCCTGGGATCTGAAAGTCATGCTTGGTTTTGCTGGCTTATGCTTTAGCCACAATAAAGACTCTGCACTGGAAACTGAGCTCATGATTCTGCTGATACACGAACCAGAATAAATTCCAGCTCCGTCTCCTACAGCCATGGTCGGGCAGGCTGGCCGGAGTAAAAAGCGAGTAAAAGCTTAGATTGGTTACGAAGGTGCCACTCGCCCCATAGTAACTTGAAATAGTACAGTCCTGCTGGGTGTGGGTGTCTTTCTTCGACGCTCCAGTATGACTAATAGCGCCATTATTTTCTGAGACACACGAACAGGTTACCCTTTAACAGACGGCTGTGATCAATGCTCCCTGACCGCTTGGTAAACAACATGCGGGAAAAGCACAGCGAGCCAACGGGATAAGTGGGCCAATACCCTTTCTATAGCTCTCTCCCTGCACTTATTAGCTTATGCTACATGGGAATTTGCAGGTTTGAGGTGGGTGTGCAGGATCGGTAAGGTCAGTAACTCCCAAAAGGATGACAGAGGCTCCGTGTATTGAGCAGCAGAATTAAAACATATGTGTAGGGTCTTCCTTTGCCTCACCCCCCCCCCCCCCCCCACACACACCCAGGGAGCAGGGTGTCTTGGGGAATGTTCCTTTGTTCTAGACGAGGGAGCAGCGACTCACCAAATACACAACGACCGCGCCCAGGCAGCAGTGCTCATGGAAGGTTCCATGGTCCTGGTAATCAGAGAGCGCGTGTGTGTGTGGGGGACGTCGAGTCACTTATGGCTCTCAGCTCCCTCCCTCCCCTTAAAATCCAGCCCAAACCAGCTCAAGAGCTCTCGCTTCCCAGCTGTCCATGCCCTGTGCTTTGAAAACGTGAGCTGTGGGTGGCTGGCCACCTGGTATAACACTTACAGCATCTTCTCCATCCACCGTTCCCTGCAGCTGCTCCATTTCGCAGCCTCCCTTGCTGTACCAGACCTGGAGGCACCATAGTAGGATAGGAGATGCTGGACCTGGAGTATTCCTTCTATCGTCTTCTTTTTGGTTCCCATCTGCTTGCTTCTGACAGCCCCCCCATTGACTCACGCAGCCGATGTCCAAACAGTGTCATAGCCCTTTCACTGCATCAATGGAGAGACGCAGTGACAGCTGGAGCAGCGTGTGGGGAGAATGGGAGCAGTAGGGGCAGAGAGAGCCAGGTGAGTGTGTAGGGAGAGGTGGTTGGCAGAACAGGTCCTAGGGGTAGGGAGAGGGAACCAGCGTGGCATCTGCAGCTGGGAACTGCAGGCAGGCAGCAGGGTAAGAAGGGAGGAGATGGGGCAGGAGGATAAGATGCAGGTAGGAGGAGCTGCGGTGACTTCTGAGAAAGGCTGGAGTTGTATGGCAAAGGGATTCCGTGCTTTGAGCGGGCTGACACTCTCTGCTCAGCCTAGGAAGTAAAGAGTTAATGCACCCTTAAAATCAGAGACAAATGCCAGGCAATTCCAGAGTCCGAGTCAATGCTCTAAGAGCCAGGCTAACTTCGCCACCTTGGGCAAACCAGTTCAGAACCGATCAGCCCCGCCACCGACGCTTCAGCCATTCCGAGAATCAAGCCGAGTGGAGTCTGAGATGCAGCACTCTCATTCCGTTAAAAAAAAAAAGTAAAATAAAATACTGCTATAGCCTCTCCTCTGTCAGGTCCCAGAGGGGGCCAGCGTTCGAAATGCGGAGACGTTGCTGGTACTTCTGTGCGGCGTTTGAAGCGGAATAGGCACGGATCTTGAGAGGAGGCCTGTTTCCCTGTGATAAACCCCTCTGTTCTGCCAACGTGAAACGTCACGGAAGCTTTGGAAGGAATCTGCATGATGCCAGTGCCAACCATATTGTGCAGAAGCTGGAGTGCCCCGGACAACCTGATCCTGACGGGCCACCAGGAAAAGTTCATCTGCCTTATTGGGACTGGTGAGCATTGTATGCTTAGTGTGTGCAGGTAACAGAGAAGCTTACGCCCTGAACCTTAGGGACAGAGTAAAGGTGATGCCCTAAAGTCTGCAGGTAACAAGCGTGATTGGACGAGCTGCTGCTAAGTTGTTGTCACTTGAATGACGGCATCCCTGTGGCATCTAGCTAGAGCATCAGCTGCACTCAAGCTTCTACGCCCGACTCTCCACCCCGGCCAGGCTAGCTAGGTCGAGCGTAGAGCACGGGTGGGAGTGGAGTTAGGGGTCACATCCCTACGAGTGTCCCGGTGCTCCAGCTACCAGGCACCCAACCTGCAGTTTTCAAGGGAGCAGGTTACCCAGAAACAACAGCCCCGGGGGGGAAGCTGGAGATTTTAACTCCAGAGCAACCCCGGAGATGGCTCCTGAGCAGCTCACATGCTCCTCTGGTGCTTTCAGCGACACAAAACGGTAACTCGACATTTCCCAGGAACTGGCTCTGGTAGAGTGTCCGCTCTGTGCGGGAGGGGCTGTCTTTTCGTTCTGCACTTGTACAGCCCCTTGCGCAGAATGGTCCTGGCCCATGACGGGGGCACCGAGGCGCTACGGGAATACAAATAAATCATCCGCAGCCTTGGTTCTGAGGGGGAAAGGGAGTAAAAACCTTACGAAGGGCAGAATGGGACCCGGCCCCTGCCAATGGCTCTCCCTATGTCTTGGGCAGAGGACATGATGTGACAGAGGAGGGCACTCACTTCGAGGGCAGAGATGTGTTTCAAAAACAACAAACCAAACTGTGCTTCAGGGCCAGATCCTCGGCTGGGGTCAGCTGGCAGAACGCACTGGAGGATCTGGGTGACCGGGCAACAAAATGGCAGATGAAAGTCAGTGTTGATAAATGCAAAGTAATGCACATTGGAAAACATAATCCCAACTATACATATAAAATGATGGGTGTCTAAATTAGCGGTTACCACTCAAGAAAGATGTTGGCATCATTGTGGATAGTTCTCTGAAAACATCCACTCAATGTGCAGCGGCAGTCAAAAAATAGAACAGAATGTTGGGAATCATTAGGGAAGGGATAGACAAGACAGAAAATATATTGCCTCTATATAAATCCCTGGTACGCCCACAGTTTGAATACTGCGTGCAGATGTGGTCACCCCATCTCAAAAAAGATATATTGGAATTTGAAAAGGTTCAGAAAAGGGCCACAAAAAATGATTAGGGGACACGGAACAGCTTCTATATTGGGAGAGATTAATAAGACTGGGACTTTTCAGATTGGAAAAGAGATGACTAAGGGGGGGATATGATAGAGGTCTATCAAATCATGACGCGTATGGAGAAAGTAGATAAGGAAGTGTTCTTTACTCATTTTTAATACAAGAACTAGGGGTCACCAAATGAAATGAATAGGCAGCAGGTTTAAAACAAACAAAAGTAGTTTGTATTTTTTCACACAACGCACAGTCAACCTGTGGAACTCCTTGCCATGGGATGTTATGAAGGTCAAGACTATAACAGGATTCAAAAAAGAACTAGATAAGTTCATGGAGGATAGGTCCATTAATGGGGATTAGCCAGGACGGGCAGGGATGGTGTCCCTAGCCTCTGTTTGCCAGAGGCTGGGAATGGGCAATCACTTGCTGATGACCTGTTCTATTCATTCCCTCTGAAGCACCTGGCACTGGCCACTGTCGGAAGACAGGATATTGGGATAGACCTAGTATGGCCCTTATGTTATCCAGCCCACAGGTTCTGAATAGGGCAGGGAAGGTGGGAGCCATTTCAAAGCCATCCTGAGCAGTGGGTTGTTTTGCGTGGGTCTTCTGCGAGGGGTTCTCTCTTTAAATCTCCCATCGAACCTTGGAGAATTACCTGTCTCTGCGCGAGGGCGTAATTCCAGCTGGATGACGAGTTGCAGTCACTCACCGCCTGATGCGAGATTGACGCGGAAGATTGGAGTTCTCCAACATAACAGCCTCCGGCTCCATTTTATTAATGCTCCTTTCAAAAATGTGTCAAAACTCTGTCTTCCTCCTACATGTCTGCTCTGGGGGCTGTCAGTCTGGTGACTGAAGAGCCAGAGGGGGAAGCATCTGGAGAACAGGACGCAAGAGGGCGCTTCTCCTATATGCCAGCTTGCTTCAGCACGGCCTGGCGGGCCCAGTCTGCAAAGGGAATGGCTGGGAGCTGTGCTGACTAGTGTACCGGCGGAGAGCGTCCCCAGAGGAAATCTTGGATAGTCTTGGTCACTGAAAAATCTTACTCTACAGAGGCGAGGTTGAGGCCCAGCTACTCAGAATCGAAAGGTATTTAGACATCTAACTCCAACCAATGGGAGTTCGCTGCTTAAATACCTTTGAGGATCTGGGTGTAGTCCTCCATGGTAGCGCGGCTCCATAGAGGAAGGCTTCCCACCCTCGCAAGCTGCAGACCCGAGTCAGAAGGTCTCCGTCGTGCAGTGTGGACGCGTTAGCACAGCTGCGAGACCCAGGCCCAGGTTTAGAGTGCAGTGCGGACGCTCACGTGAGTCCACAAGCCTGGTCCCACAGACCCCAGTTTACAATGCAGTGTAGACGTACCCATGGAGGCTGCTTCATTAACGAAGCAACATCCAGGCTACGGGACCATTCTTCACCTAGGGCCAGATCCTCGGCTGGTGCAAATCAGTGTCGCTCCATTGATTTCAAGGGCACGGTGTGCTGATTTACACCAGCTAAGCGTGGTCCTCAGTCTTCACCAGAACCTCCTTGGCATTGGCAGGAGCAGATGGACAGTGGAATAGCCTCTCCAAGCCCTAGTGCTAGAGACACTTAAACTGACCAGCAAATGCCCTGCAGCGACCGGATCCTGGCACAGCCTTTGGCTGGGGGTGAACGGGGGACCTTTAGAATCATAGAATTTCAGGGTAGGAAGGGACCTCAGGAGGTCATCTAGTCCAACCCGCTGCTCAAAGCAGGACCAATCCCCAACTAAATCATCCTAGCCAGGGCTTTGTCAAGCCTGACCTTAAACACCTCTAAGGAAGGAGATTCCACCACCTCCCTAGGGAACCCATTCCAGTGCTTCACCACCCTCCTAGTGAAACAGCTTTTCCTAATATCCAACCTAGACCTCCCCCACTGCCACTTGAGACCATTGCTTTAGCATCTCTCATTTCTAAGGAATGTTGGGGCTGGGTCCCATGACTGATTTTCACATCCAGCAGGAATCCATGCTGGTCAGATCCTGGTTGCCACAGCGATGAAAGTGCCAGGAGAGAGACTTTCACCCATAGGCCCACCTGGGATGGAAGCTAAAGAACGGTCGTTCCTTCACAGAGCATGCAACTATTTGGGAAAGCAGCAGCAATGGAGCGACAGATGGTCAGGAAGGCAAGCGCTTTGTGTGTCACCTCTGCTGCCTCCAGCACTGTCTGCAGCATTCAAAGCTGGCATATGGTGTGTGTACATGATTGGCACCGGAACCAGAGAGACGCCAGGAGGCTGCAGGTAGGGGCTGGCAGCCAATGGGACATGCTCTTCCCTTTGCTTGCCAGGGCCACGTGGTTCTCCGGGAGGGGCAATCAAGAAGCTCTGGCTGGACCATGGTCCCACAGAAGGGTGGCTGCTCACCAACTGGCTTTGGGCACAGAAATCCAGTGCCAAGTCTCTTCTTTTCTCATAGCCTGACCCAGCTGGGCACCAAAAGCCAATTTCTGGTCTTCTCCCTGAGTCCATTCAAGGTGCGCACAGCCAGGAAGGATGGGCTGGTGGTTCGAGCGCTCGCCTCAGACTTTGCTGCATGCTGTGCCTCAGTTTCCCCTGTTCACCCCGGGAATGACCGCCCTGCCCCCCCCCCCCCCGAGTTAAATCTCGGCAGGTGCTCGGCTATGGAGGTAACAGGGGCCAGAGAAGTAAGATGGACCCGCCCCAAAGAGCTACTACTCTGTGGTACAGCGCTTAGCGCAATGGGGCCTTGAGCTTGGCTGGCCACTAGATGTCACTGTAACAAGCATTAATAAGAAGTATCTAAGACAGACAGACCCTGGCGCGCTGCATTGGCGAGGAAGTTTGAAAGGAGCGGTTGCAGGACTGGGGACAGGGATGGGGAAATGGTTCCCTTAATTTGCGCTCTCGGGGGAGGAGCGGATTCTAGACGCATGTTTGAGCGGGGAGCAGCTGCCGTTGGTCAGGAGCTAGGACGGGATCGTACGGCCGCGCAGTGGCCGCCGCCCCCAGAGCCCATGCAGGCATTCAGCCCCGGGCTGCCCTGCCATGCTCAGCTCCAGCCCATCTGGTCTCCTGGTTCCATGGGTGATACTGCTCCCAGCCCGCTGGTTAACTCCCTTTGCTCTCCTCCTGGTGGGAAGGGGACAGCGGACGTCGCAGTTCAACCCGCAGCACATCTGTCTCCCTTTCGCAACTCGGTTATCCTGTGCACTCCCTGTATTCACCCCTTTGTGCAGCTGGGTGAACACAGTCACTGGCTAGCGTGTCTGCACGAGCCACTGCCATCTGCTGGAAAGACTCAGAACTGCTCAACTCCAGGTCTTATCCCCTGTACTGGGGACAGCTAACAGAGGTTCTCCTGGAATTAAAGTGGCGGGGGAGGACGATCAGATTTCCCTGCCACCGTCGCCAGGAAGCTCTGAGTGGCTGCGACGAGCAGCAGGGTGAAAGGCCTGAAGTCCTAGGCAGCCAGCGACTTATTTCCAGAATCAATCTCTCCTGGATCCTCCAGTTCCTCTCTCAGCCTCTGCACGTGCTGGCTCAGGCCAGGACCGTCCCAGTAGCCCCTGCCCGGCTGCTCCCATCCGCCCCAGATGCAGGAGGCCAGAGAAAAGCCAGAGGAGATTTGCAGAGCCGAGCCCCTAAAGCTCAGCTACTTAAGGACAGAAACTCAGAGCCTTTTGCCCACAGCGCAGGAAATGTTGGCGTGTCAGTTCCAGTCCCTGCATCCACCCCAGGAGAGAATAAGGCCCTGGGCAGGGAAGGGGAAGAGCGACGCTCCGGGAGAAAGGGAAAGAGAGATGGAGAAGAGAGCGTGAGAGGGAGGGTGTGAGCTAGATGGGCCGAAAGGAAAAACAGAGGGAAGAGGAGACAGGGAGAGGCAAGTCAAGGGAAGGGAGCGTGTGGGAAGGACAGACAGGGAGGGAGGGGGTGTGGGAGGGAAGGAAACTGCTCCCCCGCACACCGAGCAGGCCTGGCCCCAGCACAATAATCTGCGGCAGATGCATTGAGATGGAAATGGGTTTCTATTTAAAGTGCCCAAGCGCGGGGAGCAGCCTTCCCGCTCCCCACACGGAGACAGGCTGGGTCCCCTCCCTCCCGCCCCCAGCCGGAGACATCTCTGCACCATGGGCACCCACCGCCTGGGTGATGGGGAAGCTGCCTGGGCTTTGAAATGGGGCGGAGAAGGGCCCAGATCTCCCTACCCCCTATGAAGAGCACAAAGCCCCACGGGGCAGCTTGCCAGCCACATGAGGATCAAACAAAATCATCCCTTGCGACCCCTCCACGCTACCCCTCTGGCTGAAACGGGGGGTGGAACTTGGCAGCGAGCAGCTGTTTATAGGATCCGCAGGTGCTGTGTCCCCAGCCGCAGAGAAGAGACAGGGCTCAGGGCGAAGGACTCCCAGCACTAACACCTGCCTCTTCTCTAGGGCTTTCCTCCCATAGATCGCCAAGTCCTTTGCAAAGCCAGGCAGGATCATCCTCCCCATTTCACAGAGGGAGAAACTGAGGCACCGGGAGGAGTCTGTCCTGCTGGCCCTACACCACCAGGGAACCTCCTTGATGCTGCAGCTGTTCCCCGGGGAAGGACCCGCCAGCTTTGCAGCCCCTGTACACAAAAGAGGGGCTGTTGCAGGGCCAAGAATTTTGCCCAGGCACTTTGCAGCCTGGAACTAGACCAGGACAAAGGCTCATGCCTAAGTAACTCTCCACCAGGGAGTCTGAAGCCATCAGCACAAATCACCTGAAATCAACAGAGTGGAAATCTCCTTGTAGCGCAGGTCATCCTGCTGGGCTCCCGGTCCCTCCCCTTTCTGTCTCTCCCCCACCCAGCAGGGTTGTCCCAGGGAAGCTGGAAAGGGGTGGACTTACCTCGGGCACACTCCCTTCTAGTGCTCCCTGCCGGCGTTGGTCGCTGCGGCTTCAGGGCATCCGCTTCTCAGGTGTGGTGATCAGCCCTCCCACTGGGCCACGCTTGGTCCCACCCTTGCCCGGGGAATGGACAGTCCAGCAGAAACCAATGTCCGATCCGTGTGCAGAGGATCCCAGGCCTGCCCGCTATGCTGGGCTGCAGCCCAGGGACCCTGGGACAAACAGTCCAGGTTCACTCCACCTGACTCCTCACTGCCACCTCCCCCAAATTCTTCCTACCGAGCCTTTCCCTGGGCTTTCTCCGCCCCCGCCAGATCCCTCCTGTTCCCTCCAGGTCTCTTTGCACCCCACAACTGGGAGAGGGTTTGCAGATGTCCTCCCTTCAGCCCATTCTGCACCAAGCTTCCCCACCCAGCTGGGTTTCATCATTGATTAGGCCTGGCCCACCCTCCAGGTGCGACCAGGTGGGTTAATTGGCCTCCTTTAACCCTTTCACCACCGGTGTGGGGGAGGCAACCCCTCAGAGAACCCCCCTGTTCAAACACTGGCTTCACTTCCCTGGGGCGGGGTCTTTTGCTTGGGACCAGCCCTCTAGAGCAGTGGTTCTCGAAGCCGGTCCGCCGCTTGTTCAGGGAAAGCCCCTGGCAGGCCGGGCCGGTTTGTTTACCTGCCGCGTCCGCAGGTTCGGCCGATCGCGGCTCCCACTGGCCAATGGGGGCTGCGGGAAGCGGCGCAGGCCGAGGAATGTGCTGGCCGCCGCTTCCCGCAGCCCCCATTGGCCTGGAGCGGCGAACCGCGGCCAGTGGGAGGCGCGATCGGCAGAACCTGCGGACGTGGCAGGTAAACAAACCGGCCCGGACCGCCAGGGGCTTTCCCTGAACAAGCGGCGGACCGGCTTCGAGAACCACTGCTCTAGTGAGACGGGGCCCTCGGAAAAGGAAGGGTTAAAAGAGGAGGAGAGAGACCAGAGCTGTAAAGATAAAAAGCCAGGGACGTCTAGAAGCTCGCACAGCATAAACCATGCCCTGCATTCCTCCAGATAGCCCCCAACCCTACCTTTGCCTCCTCCTCCCTGCACATTCCCGAGCAGGCCCTCTAAGGCCGCTGCCCTGTCTCAGCCCATACCCCAGAACAAGCCCGATCATAAGCCCGTGGGGCTCTCTCTAATTGGGCTGTCTCGAGACGGATGGTTTGAGATTGAAGGCTGGGAGGCAGCCAGCGGCCCTGTGCCAGTCCCCTGCTGCTGGTGTGAATGGGCAGCTGGAGGGGAGAGCATGTCCGAGGCTCAGAGTCCAGCAGGACGGCGGAGGTCTGAACGGCACCTTCCTGTTCTGGGCCATTTAAGCAAAGCTGGCTCAGTGTGTCGCAAGTGGGCAGCAGCCCACAGTCCCGGGGGAGCCAGCCTCCGCTGGGCTAATTTCTTTTCTGTGCAACGCCCCTGTTAATTCAGCCGCAACAGGCCGGGATAAATGAGATCAGCCAAGCGCTTGGCCTTTTAGAGCAATCTGTCCTCCTACGCAGCTCCCACCCTCCGGCGCTGCTTATCCCCGAGAGCTGCGCGTGGAATTGACAAGGCATTGGCATGGCAAGAGGCCAGATGTTTCTAGGAATAAGGGCCTGCAATTACATTTGCCAAGATAAGCATCTGCAGGGCCTGATTCTCCATTGCCCTGCCCCCTGCGTAATCATTAACCCCGGTGCAATGAAGGGGGGAAATGGAGCCCTACAAATAATGGATGTTTCCCGTCACTGGCAATGCTGAAAAACAAAAAAATCCATTTCAGGTCGACCCGAAAACACATTTTTTCATTTTTTTTCTGCAAATGGAAAAGTCGAAACGCCCCCAAACCCAAACAGTTCATGTCGATCCCAAGCCTTTTTGAAGTGGTTACCAATAAAAGGACAGGGGCAGTTGGAAACAAAGAGTCGTTTTGAAGCAAACCATGGAAACGTTCTGTTTGGAAAATCTTTTGAAAATCGTCATTTTTTTCTGATTTTTTTTTTTGGACTGAAATATTTTGGCAAAATCAACCCAGATTCGCAAAACGTTGCGGCGTCACCGAATCTCTGTGTGTGAGGGAGGGGGGGGGGTTTGTCAGAAAAATGCTTCAGTCCAAAAATGTCATCTAGCTGCAGGGTAAAACACGGTCGGATTTTAAATCAATCTCTATTGATCAGGATAAGGCCTAATGAGGGGCACAGATTATCCTGCATCTGCTCCTGTAGGGCTCATATGCCGACGCTGGGCAAGTCACGTCGCCTCCCTGTGCCTCAGTTTCCCCTTCTGTCAGAGACATGATACTGGGCCAGACAGACTGCAGATCTGGCAGTCTGGCGATTCCGGTCTGTTCCAGCGGCAGCTCTGATGTAAATTTATTGGCTCCAACAGATTTACTCCCGTGGGAGTGAGACGAGAACCAGGCTGCGGCATGGGTTGTTTCTCCTGGCTAGGCCCCTGCTTTCTGCAGCTGGAGGGGCTCTGAAAGGGTTAAGTGACATCCGCCAGCTGGATTAACCTTGTCATTGAGTGACTGCAGAGGAGCCCAGGTTCTTTGAAGTCAGGACAGGGCTCATGAATAAGTGACTGCCAGGCAGGGAGAGTCTGAAGCCGTCAGCACAGATAACCTAAAGTCAATTGAGTGGAAATCTTGTATCAAAGAGCTCCCTGGACAGTTCCGTCCCCCTCCTCTCTCCCTCATGGCTAGCAGGAATGGAAAGTGTAATGAACACCGCTTTGGGCTTTAGGGGATTGAACCCTTGGCTAATAGCATCAGCCTCTCTAGAGCGTGAGTTAAAAACAGGGCTGGGCTCACTGAACTGTAGGTAAGAACTCTGATTCAGCCTTGCCTTGCCCCTTGTGGACTTCCCTTGACACCCGTGTGACGAAGAAGGGACATGCTATTGAATCAGAGCTGGTGTTTTCACCCCTGCTTTGCGCAGGTGTAAGTGACTGCCCAAAATGCAAGGCAGCAGAGACTTGGGCTCCAGGTTACACCCTGGGCCAAACCCTCTGGTGCTCCTGAGTGGCTCCTGAGCAGGTTATTTGCTCAGCATTCCTCCTCCAATGCTGCGGCATCCACACTCAGCCTGGATGTGCCGAATGCCGGGCAGCGTCCGTGACCTAGTGGCTAGAACCCAGAGGAGACTGACATTGGGCAAGTCACTTCCCCTCCCTGTGCCTCAGTTTCCCCTTCTGTAAAATAGAGATGATGATCCTGACGTCCTTTGTAAAGTGTTCTGTGATCTATGGTAGGTGAGAGCTAGGTGTTATCTGCAGACACTGTCCCTCTCCTAGTTCAGAAACTTCTCCCCAAGACGGAGGCCAGGGAACGACAAATTGCCCCTTTGTACCCCGCCCCTGCCCTGAAGCAGAGAGAAGCAGCTCGCATGCCAGGAGATCGCTCTTTAATGCCACCTGGAGGCTGGGATGAGATGGCCCAGCCCCCCCCTGCTGTGTCTATGTCTCTCTCCTGTGTCTGTCTGTCTGCCCACCTCCCCCCGGACTGCTCATGCCA
>NW_020664544.1:9798725-9824434 GCF_002925995.2 Terrapene triunguis
AGGGGTTATAGTGGACCACAAGCTAAATATGAGTCAACAGTGTGATGGCCGGGCATCTTGCGCCACCATTGACACTGGGGCAGAGTGGGCACCAATGGTAGCCGTTCGCCCCCCACTGCGCACGGGTGTAAATGACCGGGTGCAGAGAATCGGGACCAGGGACCGGCCTCCTACGAGCCACCAGCCCTGCTGTTGCCCTGCTGGTCGCGCCTTCGCTCCGTTCCCTCCTCGGGCTCAGCCGCGATGAACACAACGGCCTCTTCTGGCCTTCAAATCCCCGAAGCGATACCGGAGCGCTTCTAACTGCTTAGCGCTGACAGCCGCAGCCAGCAGCCCGGCCCTGCCAGCACTCAGATAATGAGCGAAGCGCGGGGAGGAGGTTTAGCCAGGAGAGGCTCTTGCTCCTGGGGAATCTCTTAGCTAATTCCACCAAGGAGCGGCAGGCAGGAGCGCTGAGGTCAAAAGCAGAGCCAGATCCTCTGTGTAAATGGGTCTGACTCCGGAGTCCCCACTCCTCTGCTCTAACTGCTGGACCACGCTGCCTCTCTGTCCACCTATACCTCATTTCAGCGGATTGTTATTTAAACCACAGGGTGGCCGGAGGCTCCAGGCGCGATCAGGATCCTCGGCACTGCACAGACACACAGGAAAAGAGCCTCCGGTCCCGGCTGCTGACAGCGGAAAGAGACAAGATATACAACGCACTGAAGTGGAGCAGGCATAGCAGCCAGGTCTCCCCCATCCTCGCCTCGTGCTCTACCCATCGGCCCCTCCTGCCTCCCAGCTCGCTGACCCGGCCGGAGGAAGAAGCCTATGTCCGTCCTTTGATTTCTGCCTGATCAAGAGACCAAGCGAGTCCTGTTTACCTGGCTCGGGCTGCCGAGAGCAGAGGCCTCGCCGTGGGTGCCAATGACTGATCATTACTGAGCTCGGGGGCAGTTGCTCGCGGCTCTCCCCATGTGTGCAGCGTCCTGGGATTTCTGCCAATTTCACTGCTTCCAGGATGGCCCCGGAGCACAGCTTAATGACACCGGAATTAATCTGTTGCGACAGGGCGGGACTCAGCGGTGCAAGCAGGAAGGTGGTTTGCTTGGGTGCTGTCTCAGGCTTTGGCGAGGAGGCCCTGCCCCGAGGCACATGGGGGGGGGGGGGGCGGCCCTGTCAGCAGCACCTTTCAAAGTAGCATGTGTCCACCTGGACCCAGAACGTGCCATGTGAGCACACGGTACAGTACACAGCGTGTCTTCCCTGGGACACATAGCCTTTATGGCCAGAAGAGACCCCTGTGATCTAGTCTGACCTCCTGCAGGTCACAGAACCTCACCCACCCACTCCTGTAAACAGGCCCCTAACCTCGGGCTGAATCGGCATGTGCCATGCGTGCACGGTATAGAACCCAGGAGTCCTAACCACTGAACCTCACTGCCTCGAAGGACAACTTGGGTTGAGAGACCCCAATGAAAATAGCAATACATGGGGCCGTTATCACATGCCCCTGCAGAGCTGGTGACTGTTGACTGAAGTGATCCTGAGAGAATCTGCACCTCTAGCCCAGTGGTTCCCCAAACTTTTTTTGTCTGCGGCCTCCTCGTACCTGGTCCGCACCCCTCCCCCCACCCCCACCCCGGGAGCCATGGTCGGGAGTGGGGCCGGCGCTGCAGCTGGGGCCTCGGCCTGGAGCGGGGCCGTGGTTGGGGCCGGGAGCCAGGGGCTGCGGCCTGGAGCAGAGCTGCAGCTGGGAGCAGGGTCGGAAGCTGGTGGCCAAGGTTGGGGCTGGAGCTGGGGGTGGGGCCGGAGTGGAGCTGGGGGCAGAGTGAGGTGGGGTGGCGCTCCCTCCCCGCCATGGGGGCTGGCCTGGGACCTGCCATGCCCCCCCAAGGGGGTGCACCCCACAGTTTGGGGACCACCGCCCTAGCCCCAGACAAAAAAATCATCGTTAGCTTACAGTTAAGCTGGTTCAAGTGTCTTTCCTACTGAGGAAACCACTAGTTAAGCCCATATTCACACTCAGCCCCATTTCAACCCACCCACCTTATCCCTGCAACAGACACCTGACCCCCCCAGCAAGCTTGCTTTCCACGCTAACCCAGAATCGCCCCCTTCTTCTTCTTCTTTCGTATGGCTTGGGTAGGTAGCAACAACTACAAATGTATATCGAAGTTAGGGTGACCAGATGTCCAGATTTTATAGGGACAGTCCCGATTTCTGGGTCTTTCTTATATAGGCTTCTATTACCCCCCACCCCTTGTCCCGATTTTCCACACTTGCTGTCTGGTCATCCTAATCTAAGTTTGAGAGCCAGCACGTTGCCGCAGCAGAGAGCTGGTGAATGTCCTTCAGGCCCCCAGCGAAAGAACGAAGGGGCCGTTCAGATACGATGTGCTCTGTTGTTTGTGTCTGGTGACCACAGTGGCATACAGGTGTTGGCCTCATTTTCCATTTAAAGAGGGTTTGTCCACATTTCCCATGAGACGTCCTGATGCGATTCAATCTGCACTAGTCTCTCCAACATCAGTCAAAACCCGGTGGTTCCTCAACAGGATCAATGACGACCTGTTTGTTTTGAGCGGTCAAGTGCTCCATGTGACTCTCCACTGGGGCTCAGCATCAAAGTTGGGTGTAAGGATCTTGATACGGTTCCATAGAAGGTTTTTAATCTCGTCTTTGGCGGGTTCTGCAGGTCCTGGGGCAGTGGGATCCTTGTATTTGGGCATCCCCGACTCTAGGCTCAGAGCATTATTGAGTTGAGTGTCAAGGAGTTTAGTGTGACGCCTGTGAGACCACACTGGTGCACAGGCTGAATATACCAAGGCAGTTGTTGCGGTTCGTAAGGTCCGTGGACGGGAGCCCCAGGATGTTCCGGCCAATTTTCTGATAAGCCTGACACGAGACCTGACCTTATCGCTGGTGTTCTCGAGGTGTTGTCGAAAGGTCAAACTCCGGTCCAGGGTAACGCCAAGATACTTTAGATTAGCTTCGTGGTGGACGCTCTCCTTGCCACAGAACTGTACGTCAAGTTTGGTATTAGCCATTGTATTGTTCAGATGGAAAGCAGTTCCCATGGGGTTTTTTTTGGGTTAGGCCTAAGTTTCCAGCATTGGAAATAATCAGCCATTGTGCTAAGATCTCAGGTTAGGATGATGCTCCCTAACAGTGCAGCCCTGTTGAGTTCCACTCAGTCACCCTCAACACACACCTGGTGACCTCCTGGAGCACAGACTGTGCCAGGGGGCTTGGGCATGAGGACACGAGAGGTCAGGGATAAAGTTTAGCATTCGAGTGGGATGCTTCAGAGCCAGCTGAAAACCCCGGGGTCTGGCCTGCTGTCCAGAAGATCAGCAGATGCCCTGAAGCACAGCACAGCTATGGGGACCTTGTTGGTTTTGATGTGACCAGCCTTTTGTCAAACCAACCCATAGGACCCGGTTCTCATGCACCCTCTGCTGTCATTGACACCTGGACCAAATGCTCCCAGCTCAGGAGGGCCGTGTTTTACATCCAGCTTGCGCCGACCACTCACGATGCAGGGGCAATGGAGACACAGAGCCTAGTATTGGAGTCTTACCTCTCGAGGCAGTGAGTCCACAGACTGACCATGTGCCGAGTGCCTAGGTTGTTCCCTTTGGTTGGTTCTGCGTTTCCCAGCCATGCATTTCTGTGCAGCTCTCACACCACGGGATGAGGTAAAAAGGGCTGAAAGATCAGTTGGTACGATACCCCCTTGTGAGCTTAGGGGAGGGTAAAGGGGCCTCTCTCTCCCACCCTCTGGGTCTCTTTCATCAGCACCTGTCTGCGATCTCCCGGCACTCACAAGGGGAATGTGGGATTCTCTCTGGATGCCACAGCCTTGGTCATCAGACCCACCTGCCCCCTCACCCTTCAGAATGCCCGTCCCCGCCAGGCGCTAATCTAAAGCCAGACACTAGTTTTCTCCATTTCAATCCGTCCCTTCCCTGGGGACTAGGGCAGGGGCTGTGCTCCAAGGGGGGGATTGGGAGAGAGTCTTTCATGCATGTCAGGTGGCTAGGCCCCACCAGCACAGACATCGACCTCAAAGGAGCTCAGGGAGCAACTTGCCTCATTAGCGGAGCCAGCGCGCGCTCTCCCAGGGGTGCATCCTGTGCCTGGGCGAGCCCCCTAATGAGCCGATGCACGGGCCCCGTGATCCTGCTGACATTGCTCCGGGAAGGGAGACGGGCTTCAAAGGCTGCTGCTTGTTTGCTCTGCGCTAACGAAGCCTCGTCCGTGTCATTAAAAATCAGCCCTTCGGCGAGGTTCAGGGTGTCAGCGTTGCAACGGGACATGTCATCGAGGCTGAGGGGGTCCCCCATGGAGCGGATAATAACGAGCGAAATTCACACTGGGGCTGCGCCTGGCGGGAGCTCACGTGGGGGGGGGCTGTCTGCTTGGGGGGGCCTGTCTGCCTCATACAGGAGCGGGACGTGCATGGGAGCCTGCCCACCTGCTGAGGTGGCTCATACATGGGCCTGGGGGGACTCGCATGGGGGCCTGCCTACTTGGGGAAGCATGCATGGCGGATCACCTGCTTCGGAGGGGTGGCTCACATGGGGGTCTGCATGCCTGGGGGAAGGGGAGGGGTTGTACAGGGGCCTACCAGCTGGGGGTGGGGGTGTCACACAGGTTCAGTAGGAAATTTTCTGAGCTGTCCAGCTGGAGAATGTGGAGCCCAGGGAGGTGACGCTGTTACCTCAGGCTCCACAGCAAATCTGAGTATGATGAGGGTCCGTGCTGTGCCCCTTGGCTGGCGTTTCCCCGACAAAAGGAAACGGGACATAAGAATGTAAGAACGGCCATGCTGGGTCAGACCAAAGGTCCATCTAGCCCAGTATCCTGTCTTCTGACAGTGGCCGGTGCCAGGTGCCCCAGAGGGAATGAACAGAACAGGTAATCATCAAGTGATCCATCCCCTGTCACCCATTCCCAGCTTCTGGCAAACAGAGGCTAGGGACACCATCCCTGCCCATCCTGGCTAATAGCCATTGATGGACCTATCCACCATGAATTTATCTAGTTCTTTTTTGAACCCTGTTATAGTCCTAGCCTTCACAACATCCTCTGGAAAGGAGTTCCACAGGTTGATTGTGCGTTGTGTGAAGAAATACTTCCTTTTGTTTGTTTTAAACCTACTGCCTATTAATTTCATTTGGTGACCCCCTAGTTCTTGTGTTATGAGAAGGAGTGAATAACACTTCCTTATTTACTTTCTCCACACCAGTCATGATTTTATAGACCTCTATCATATCTCCCTTTAGCCATCTCTTTTCCAAGCTGAAAAGTCCCAGTCTTATTAATCTCTCCTCATACGGAAGCCCTTCCATACCCGTAATCATTTTTATTGCCCTTTTCTGAACCTTTTCCAATTTCAATATATCTTGCACACAGTATTCAAGGTGTGGGCGTACCATGGATTTATATAGAGGCAATATGATATTTTCAGTCTTATTATCTATCCCTTTCTTAATGCTTCCCAACATTCTGTGCTGTTTTTTGACTGCCGCTGCACATGGAGTGGAGGTTTTCAGAGAACTATCCACAATGACTCCAAGATCTCTTTCTTGAGTAGTAACAGCTAATTTAGACTCCATCATTTTAAATGTATAGTTGGGATTATGTTTTCCAACGTGCATTACTTTGGATTTAACAACACTGAATTTCATCTGCCATTTTGTTGTCCAGTCACCCAGTTTTGAGAGATCCTTTTGTAGCTCTTCGCAGTCTGCCTGGGACTTAACTATCTTGAGTAGTTTTGTATCATCTGCAAATTTTGCCACCTCACTGTTTACCCCTTTTTCCAGATCATTTAAGAATATGTTGAATAGGACTGGGCCCAGTACAGACCCCTGGGGGATACCACTATTTACCTCTCTCCATTCTGAAAACTGACCATTTATTCCTACCCTGTTTCCTATCTTTTAACCAGTTACAAATCCATGAGAGAACCTTCCCTCTTATCCCATGACAGCTTACTTTGCTTAAGAGCCTCTGGTGAGGGACCCTGTCAAAGGCTTTCTGAAAATTTAAGTACACTATATCCTCTGTATCCTTTTCCACATGCTTGTTGACCCCCTCAAAGAATTCTAGTAGATTGGTGAGGCATGATTTCCCTTTACAAAAACCATGTTGACTCTTCCCCAACAAATTATGTTCATCTGTGTCTGACAATTTTGCTCTTTGCTATAGTTTCAACCAGTTTGCTTGGTACTGAAGTCAGGCTTACCGGCTGGTAATTGCCAGGATCACCCCTGGAGCCTTTTTTAAAAATTAGTGTCACATTAGCTATCCTCCAGTCATTTGGTACAGAAGTTGATTTAAATGATAGGTTACAGACTGTTAGTAGTTCTGCAATTTCACGTTTGAGTTGTTTCAGAACTCTTGGGTGAATACCATCTGGTTCTGGTGAGTTATTACTGTTTAGTTTATCAATTTGTTCCCAAACCTCCTCTAATGAAACCTCAATATGGAGCAGTTCCTCAGATTTGTCACCTAAAAAGAATGGCTCGGGTTTGGTAATCTTCCTCACATCCTCAGCCATGAAGACCGATGCAAATAATTCATTTAGTTTCTCTGCAATGTGGCCGCACTGGTACTTAAATTTTTTTTTGCTATTACTTTTTGAGGCTTTGGCTAGCTGTTCTTCACAATTTTTTTTGGCCTTTCTAATTATTTGCCAGAGTTTATGCTCCTTTCTATTTTCCTCACTAGGATTTAACTTCCACTTTTTAAAGATGCCCTTTTGCCTCTCACTGCTTCTTTTACTTTGATGTTTAGCCATGGTGGCACTTTTTTGGTTCTCTTACTAGGTTTTTTAATATGGGGGATACATTTAAGTAGAGCCTCTATTAAGGTGTCTTTAAAATGTTTCCATGCAGCTTGCAGGAATTTCCCTTTTTGCACTGTACCTTTTAATTTCTGTTTAACTGACTTCCACATTTTTGTGTAGTTCCCCTTTCTGAAATTAAATGCTGCAGCCGCTGTGGTGTTTTCCCCACCACAGGGATGTTAAATTTAATTATATTGTGGTCACTATTACCAAGCAGTCCAGCTATATTCACCTCTTGGAGCAGATCCTGTACTCCATTTAGGACTAAATCTAGAATTGCCTCTCCTCTGGTGGGTTCCAGGACTAGCTACTCCGAGAAACAGTCATTTAAGATGTCAAGAAACATTATCTCTCCATCCCTTCCTGAGGTGACGTACCCAGTCAATATGGGGAAAGCTGAAATCCCGCATTGGGGGACCCGTTGGTAGTTTGCACCGTTGAGCTGCACAATGCCACAAGTGTTCAATGCCACATGGCGCCTGGGGCCACATCCTCAGCTGGTGGAAATGGGCAAAGCATCGGTGCTCTCTATGGAGCTACGTTGACTCACATGAGCTGGGGATGTGGGTTTAGAGCTGAGCCACTAGGGTAGAGATTGGTGGGCGGCAGGCCTGGGGAGGCGCCCCACCATCTGTGTCAGGTACTTACACCCCCCCTCCATTCCCAGAATACCTGCTCCCCTCACAATCTCTTATTAATTTAGTCTCATGACCCCTCCTGTGAGGCAGGGCAGCACTACCAGCCCCATTTTACAGATGGGGAAACCGAGGCTCAGAGTGCCTGAGTGACCTACCCAATCTGCTGCAGAGCCAGGAACTGAACCCACATCTCCTAAGCGAGTGCTGTAACCACCAGAGTAGCCTTCCTCTCTGGACGGCTGCAGGCAAAACTGTCCCCCAAACCTCCATGGGCTTCCTTTATTGAGTAGGCTTAAAAGCAGTTTATGAATCATCTTTAACGAGGGCTCTGTGAGGCTTAGCCACTTTGCTTCGCTGCAAGAGAAGCCTGCTGCGGCTTTTGCTGCTCACATTAGTTTGACACTCGGGTAGTCGCCTAGTTTTTTTTTTTTTTAAATGAGACGATTTTATCCCCCCCCCACCAACCCCTCCTGCTTCTCTCTCAAGTCTCAGCTCGCCGAGAACAGCTCAATGGACATTCGTCAGCCTGGCACGGTTCACCTTTCGGCTCAGCCCCTTGTGTTGTGTGTTGCGCCAGGGTGAAGGGCTACAAAGCCGGTCTGCTGCCATTCGACACCCTCTCCTCCACTAGTGTCAGAGGAATAAGACCCCTTAGCTATAAGTGTATGGCATTGCTAGTGCCTTGGGGCCAGATCCTGCACCCGTACGCTGGTGTAAATCCAGACAAACGGATTTCACTGGAGTGACTCAGATTCACACTGGTCTAAGCGAGAGCAGAATGTGGCCTGTAAGGCCAACAGCCAGCCCAAAAGGAGACCTCATCATTCCAGGGAACCACAAGGCCAGGGACGGGAAGAGGTGGGGCGGGGGTTTGGGGGAAGGGCTGGAGTGGGGGAGGAGCAGGGGTGGGAAGAGGCGGGTTGGCGGGGGATGGGCTGGGTCTGGGTCGCCCGCTGCTGCCAATGCCAGGCCCCCCTGCTAGCCCCCCAGGGCTGCCCTGGACCTAGGGTGACCAGATGTCCCGATTTTATAGGAACAGTCCCGATATTTGGGACTTTTTCTGATATAGGCTCTGATTACCCCCCCCCCACTGCCTGTCCCGATTTTTCACATTTGCCATCTGTTCACCCTACCTGGATCCCAAGTCCCCCTGAAGTGCGGAGCCCCCCCTCAAAGTGTGGGTCCTGGGGCGGTTGCCCTGGTCCATCCTATGGATGGGATGGCTCTGAAAATAGAAGCCAAAACATTGGTGGAGCCGGGCCCACGTTCCTGGGCACCATGGGCCCATATAACTCGTCACCTCTGCACAAGGCTGGGGTCTATTTTGACGAGCAAAGCTGACGGTAACTGCCCATGATGACACAGAGCCAGTTCCTCCCGTGCTCTGGTGTAGATTGGGGTTCGCTCCACAGCGGTGAACGGTACGTGGCCAATCGACACCAGCTCGGTGGCCTGCAGCAGTTTGTAATGGCATGGCTTGACGTAGGCTGCTGAGGTGGAGGAGCAATGCATTTTGGGTAGAACAAGAACCAATGGGCCCTTTGCTCGGGGAGGGAGATCCAGCTCCCGGCTCCGTCCCGTAAATGTGTTCACACGGGTGTCTGTGTGCTTGGAGGGGCCTGCCCCGGTGCCCAGGTGCTCTCACGAGTGCCCATTTGCTTGCACAGCTGCCCACAAAATGTCATGAATTTTGGACTGGTCAAAGATGCTGGATTGCGGGCCCTGGAGAGGGCAGCCTCCACAGCAGGGCAAACTCTGCCCTGCCCCCTCCCATTCCAGCCCTGCTCCCAAGGGATCTGCTCCGTTCAGTGCCTGATGGGAAACAGGTTGTGTACCAGCTTTCCCAGCACCAGCCAGAAATGCTCAACCCCACCCTGGGAGGGGCTGTTGGCCAAGAGCTTCCCAGAGAAGCTGAATGACTGATGGGGACCAGACACAAGGAGAGGGGGAGAGAGAAGGCCATCTATACCACCTGTGACCGATTGCTTCATGAGCCCACAAGCCCATGGCTGCTGACAAAGGCCTCTGTCATCCCACAAAAGTTGCCCCATTTGAAAAAAAAAATTAAAATAGTTTTAATCCAATTCCTGTGTGGATGCTTTTAAATTGATTTAGCCCTGGCTTAGATCAATGTTGCTACAACAAGTAAGGAAGCAGCGTTAGGTTTTCTCTACTCACTAACCTGCAAGGGGTTCCTGAAACCATTTCAGTGAAACTGGTTTAGTCGAACTGGTGCAGACTCTTGTGTGGACACGCTTATATTGGTTTAAAACTAGAGATGGTTTTCCCATCCCATGAAAAATCTTGAGATTTTGGAATTTTTCCCCCCATCCTGAATCAGATGAAAAGTTAAAATTTTGACGTTAGGTGAACTGAAAATCTGAAAAAAAAAATCAGTTCATTGATTTTGACCACTTTTAGTTTTTTTTTTTTTTAAAAGCTGTACTATAATATGTTTAAATTTCAAAAGATAAAGTCACTTTGAACTGGAAAACCAACGTTTTTCATGTCAAAAATGTCAAAATGGGACAACTTTTGTCCAAAAGTTTTTCAAGGTGAGAAATGTATTGAAACGGTCCCTTTCCTGAGAAGTTTCACTTTGGATAGATTAGCGTTTTTCAATGAAAAAACATTTTTGCTGAAAAATTCTTGACCAGTTCTATTTACACCGGTTTCATGCTGATGTAAACCCACTTCAAACAGGATTCCATCAGTGTGCGCTAGGTACCTTTTAGTCTTCACTAGTAAGATCTACACAGGGCACGTAGAGTGGGACATGTTCGAGCATTCATAGAATATCAGGGGTGGAAGGGATCTCAGGAGGTCATCTAGTCCAACCCGCTGCTCAAAGCAGGGCCAAGCCCCAGACAGATTTTTGCCCCAGTTCCCTAAATGGCCCCCTCAAGGATTGAACTCACGACCCTGGGTTTAGCAGGCCAATGCTCAAACCACTGAGCTATCATTCTACCAGTCACACTCCCCTAGCCTTGACCGTGGCACCGTGTGGACAAGCCTTTAGAATCTTTTGTTAATTATACCCCAGGCAGACTGGACTGGCTTAATAAAAGATGTGATCAGGTCAAAATATGGCAGAGCTGCGTGGGCTGGCCAGGGGAAGCTTGCACATAAAGTGATATTGCTAGACCCAGCTCCAGTCAGCCCTAGCTCAGTGTTCCAATACCATATGGGAGACATTTCCCTTCTCCTGTCGATGCATCGCTGTACCTCATCCAGTGCACTGAATGCCTCATAACAACCAGACAATCCCTAAGCTCTCAAATGAGCTCACCCAGGAAAATGATAAAACACACAAACACCCTATCACCTGGGGGGACACAAATCAGACGTCAAGAATTATAACAATCAAAAACTAGTCGGAGAACACTTCAACCTCCCTGGACACTCAATAACAGACTTAAAAGTGGCAACTCTTCAACAAAAAAACTTCAAAAACAGACTTCAACGAGAAACTGCAGAACTGGAATTAATTTGCAAACTGGACACCATCAAATTAGGCCTGAATAAAGACTGGGAGTGGATGGGTCACTATAAAAACTAATTTCCCCATGCTAATTTTCTCCTACTGTTTGAAATAAGCCACCCTGATTACCACTACAAAAGTGATTTTTCGTCCTGTTGATAATAGCCAACTTTAATTGAATTGTCTCGTTAGCACTTGTAAGGCAACTCCCATCTTTTCATGTACTGTTATATATATCTTCCTACTGTATTTTCCATTTCATGCATCTGATGAAGTGGGTTTTAGCCCACAAAAGCTTATGCCCAAATAAATGTATTAGTCTCTAAGGTGCCACAAGGACTCCTTGCTGTTTGTGCTGATACAGACTAACACAGCTACCCCCTGACACTTTTCATAAAGTGATCACTCTACAGCTGACCTCATCTCAAAAGAAACCTGCACGACACTTTCAAAAGCTGAGCCTGGGAGCTTAAATTCATAACTTTGCTAGAGACTAAAAATCATGGTTTTAATAAAGACACTGGATTTGTGGCTTATTACAACAATCTGTAACCCACTGACCCTCTTTGTGTCCTGTGACTACAGGGGTGTTAATGGGCCACTTCACAGCCCATGAAAGCTTATGCTCTAATAAATTTGTTAGTCTCTAAGGTACCACAAGTACTCCTGTTCTTTTCACCTTGAATGGTCCCTTAGAATATGTGCTATCTACTCATGCTAAACCATCTGTTTGAGCTTGTACTTAGCGGTGATGCTCTGAAGAAGAGCTCTGTGTGGCTCGGAAGCGTGTCTGTCACCAGCAGAAGTGAGTCCAATAACAGATATGGGGCAAGTCGGGCACTCACCGCCACGGCGCCTCCTGCTGGTCATCCGGGAATTAGCTCAATTCCAGCCTCGGAGCGCCCACTGCTGGCTGGTGTCTTGCCTGCCTCAGGCCCCATGTCCCTCCCAGACCTCGGTGTCCCTTTCCTTTGGGGTTCTGCCCACCGCAGCACCCCCACACTCTGGGTCTCCCCTCCCAGGGGAACCCCAATCCCCTATACCCACCTTGCCTCAGTGGCTACTGCAGTCGTCATCTAGCCCCCTCTCCCTGGGGCAAACTGCAGTCTGTAATGGCCACTTATCATTGGCAAGGGGATTGGACCTGCTGCCTTTCCTGGCCCAGCTGCCTCCCTGCAGCCCCAATATCTCCTTTGGCCTTCAGCAAGGTCTCAGCCCGGGGACTCGCCAGGCCAGAGCTCCCCAGCACTGCTCTGTTTCAGGAATCCTGTGCTCCCAGGCAGCCTGGTCCTTCCCACGCCAAGGCCGGAGTGAGACTCCCTGTCTCGCAGCCCCTCTTTTCCGGGCCAGCTGTGCCAGATTGAGCCAGCCACACCTGGGGCCAACTACCTCGCCAGCCTCCCTCAGCTGCTCTTAATCCCTTTTCTAATTGGGTCCCCGCCACAGCCCTCTCCAAGGGCTGCTTGTAACCCCTGCTCTCCTGGAGTGGGGCAGCCGGCCCACTACAAGATATTACCTCCCCCACCTCGTCTCTCTCATTGCATCTCTGTGGCAGCATTAACATAGCACGGCTGTGAACCCACCGCTGCCCTCTTGCAACAGATCCACTCCACTCGGCATCATTCACTTAGGCCCCGATTCAGCAAAGCCGTTACACACGTGCTAACTCTTAAACAAGCGAGTCATCCCATTGAAATCAATGGGGCTGCTCGTACGCTTAAAATTAAGCCTGAGTTTACGTGCCTCGAAGCGCATGTAAGTATTTATGCCGGATCTGAGCCTAGCTTCTAGCTTAGCGATCCAGGAAATGCAGCCGGCTGCTAAATATGGTTCTGCTGCAACAGCCTGGCTTAAAAGGAATTGTTTCGCCCCCTTCCCCAGAAGGGGGGTGAGGAGCTGTCCAGGTGCTGAAATCACTCCCCCCCCCACCATCTCCAATAACTACAGCCCACTCTGCTGGGTGTGAGCGGGGTAGGTGGGTGTCTCCCCGCCCACTGCTCACGCCTGGGGGCTGCTAATTGTGTTTGTCTAACGATTAGTCAGGTATAAACTGTTTCCTCCAGTCTGGGGTGGGCAGCTCGCCAACCAGCAGCGGTTCCTGCCTGATCGTGCCCAGCCCGTGCCAAGGAAACCATTTAATTATGCAACCTCCACCCAACTGCGATGCCCTTGCCTCATTCACTAACCAGATTAGGACATGGGCTGCGTCCCTGTCAGACATGCAGGCTGATTCCAAGGGGCTTGTGGAGGAGCCATTTACACTCATTTTAAAATGAAGTCAACCGATCTGCAAAGTGGGCTGCTGATGCCTCTGGCTGCGGGCATCTCCTGCAGTTTGTTTTTTGGAGAGCTGCCGTCAGAAAGTGAATTGAACCTTTGACATCTCCCCCTTCCCTCCCCCCCGAGAATGCGGTTAATCCATGCCATCGTGCGGGAACACCAAGGATTATCTCTTATGGAGTTCTTTCCCTGGTCCCCCCTCTGTCTATGGAAGGGGAAAACTGAGTCTCAGTGCCTGCCCACTGAACCACAGGAAGCAGTGTAGGGGCAATCTGCCACTGGTTTGTTGGGTGACTGTGTGCAAGTCATGGGCCCACCATGTGCCTCAGTTTCCCCATCCGTAAAATGGGGATAATGATATTGACCTTCTTTGTAAAGTGCTTTGCACTCTACAGATGGAAAGTAAACAGCTATTATGATGCATAAGGGATGGGATTGTGAATCATATGGAGAATATTTTAATGCCTTTATAGAAATCAATACTATGACCTCATCTGGGATACTGTGTGAAGCACTGGTCACCCCATCTCCAGAACGATATTGCAGAAGCAGAAGGGGTTCAAGGAAGGGTGAGGAGGATGATCAAGGGACTGGAAAAACTCCCCAAGGAAGAGATTGAAAAGATTGTGATTGTTACCTTAGAAAGGAGACAAATGAGAGGAGACAGGATAAAAACATATAACGACGGGGATGGAGAAAGTAGAGGGTAGCTTCTGTTCTCCTCTCTCATAACACAAGACCAAGGGGACATTTGATGAAATTAAAAGCTGGCAAAGTCCAAACTGATCAAAGGAAATACTTTCCCCACTCAGTGCATAATTAGAATGTGGAACTCCCCGCCACAGGATGTCGTTGAGGTCAATATCCAGAGTTATGAATAGAAAATGATAACATTTTGTAAGGGATAAACCTCATGCTTCAGGGCTTCAGCCGGTCTCTAACCATTAGGGATCAGAATGAGATCTAACATGGGGGCCAGATTATCCTGTGGGGTTCTCACACCTCCCTCTGCCACAGCTGGGCTTGGCTACTGTCAGAGACAGGACACTGGGCTAGGTGGACTTTCTGATCTGGTCTGGCAATTCCTGTTTCATTGCTGCTAACTCCGCTGACAAGCCGTTCCCCGACAGCCCACGGAGATGATGGAAGCCCGAACACACATCAGGTGCCCCTGGCAAATCCCCATCACAACCTTCAGGGTCACAGAGCTTGGAAGCTGCAGAGTCTGGGGAGAGGGAAGCAGAACTGAAGCTGGGTGTCCCTGCTCCTTTCCCAGCCTTTGTAACCTCCCATCCCCAGCAATCTCTGACCATTGGGGTCTCCTGTGCCCTCCCTGTCACTCATTCCAGACAGTGCCTGGAAGCCAGAGACTGAGAGCCACTTCCCTTTGCTTCCATCGGGGTGTCCGAGCACTGGGACACTACACGGGTAAAGCAAAGGCAGGGGAACGAACCAGCGGGACCTGTTACAATGAGACTCCTCAGCAGCTGTCTGGCTTTCACAGTCACCATCCTGCTCTGGAAGGCATTCCTCTAAGCTCCCCACTCGCCCTTGGCTTGCAGAGAGGCTAGGCAGAACAGAGGAACGAAGGGGGCTTTCCTGGTAGCTGAATTTCTATTAGTGGTGTGGCACAGCATGGTGATGGGTAGGGTGACCAGACAGCAAATGTGAAAAATCAGGACGGGGGTGGAGGGTAATAGGAGCCGATATAAGAAAAAGACCCCAAAATCGGGACTGTCCCTATAAAATTGGGACATCTGGTCACCCTAGTGATGGGGGGCGTTCAGAGGTCACCTGCATTTTGATCTTTGGATGTTGTCGTTTAGGCCGGGGGATGCGGATGGGAATCACTGTTCTTTGGGAGCATGTGTCCAATTGTCAGAGGTCTCTGGTTCAGATCCAGCCCTCCCCCCCCCACAATCACACCCCACCTCACCCACTCACACCCCTACCTCCACACTCCCACGCCTCTCCCACTAATTCCCTGTCCTCATCTTTTTCCTTGTCTGCCCATTGCTGGAGCTGCAGGAGACGGACGAAGCCAACTCCCCCCGTAACTCAGCAAACACCGAACCCAGCCCACGACGCCTGCGGAGGGCGCCCTGCATCCCCGGCACCCCGCAGCCACCACCCTCCCTGCTAGAGCTGGAGCGGAAACTGGACTCGCTCTCTCTGTCCCAAGAGGAACCAAACCCCGCCCTGCTTTTGGATCTGGAGCTCCATGGGCAGACTGGGGCGGTCTCTGCTCCAGCATGAAGTTTCCCCACATAAAAAGTTGGCTGGGTCTCTCTCTCCCTTCCTAGGGGTGGGACTAACTTGTACTTGTTGGGAGCAAACTTTGTACTGGGCCAAGCCCTGGCCGGTTATGCTGCTCTGCTGCCCTCTCCTGGTCCCTTTGAGAACTTCAGGCAACCGGGCCAAGGAATTTGCTTTCAAATCGAGAAGAAACTCTTCTTCTTGGAAGATCTGAAGGCGGGAAGCCGCTCTGACATCACTGAGTCGGTGTGGCGGCAAAGGCTAAGCCCAAAGGAGAGCAGGTCAGGTACTAAACTAAGCACAACCACCTTCCCCCGTCCCCACCTAGCAATCAGTGCAGAAACCCCAAACTTTGGGACACCCTGTTCTCTGCCCGAGGGCTTGCCTTGTCCATAGGAAGTGTCTGTATACAAGGACCCAGAGACACGGGAGCAGGCAGGCCGCACCCATCCTATTGGCTGCAGGAAATGGATCCTGCCAGATGCACGCACCTGACCCCAAAGAACAGCCCTGCTCAAAACTCAAACCTTCGTGGCGGGTGCCCCGGTAGGGTGACAGACGTGTTTCCATAGTAACGCTGCGGCGCGCTGGAGTATCTTCAGCCCACCACTGGAGAACACTTTTCAGTTTAAGGCTCTGCTCACACGGCCAGGGAGCGATTCCTTCCCCTCCCCGCAGGTGGGGATCAGTTAAACCTTGCATGGAGTCCCCCAAGCCCCATTCGGATCCAGCCTTTGGTCGCCACTGTTTCTAACCTCACTCCCAAAGCCCTTTCGAGAAACACAAACGAAAGGCCCAGCTCACTCCTGGCTGTGTCACTTGGGGCGGGACATAGACAGGAGGGTCCCATCTGGAGGGGAAGCGGTGGGAGTCGTCTTTCACCATGGCCGGGATCTGCACATGCAGGGAGCCTGTGCTACCCCAGGGGCTTAGCTCCCACCTTGGCTTTGCCAGGCTTCGCCCACAGACGCTTCAGCAGCAAAGGGACCCGCTATTCAAACAGACCCTGAGGAGCTCCGTTCGCTGGGAGAGACATGTATTGAGACTGCAAATCACGAGGGACGCCGCGTGTTCCCATTGGAGCCGGCTGGGGAGAAGACAGGAGGAGAGGGGAAAACAAACTCCCCACTGCTGACTTCCTCTGCAGGGGAGGGAGCAGGAGGGAGATCCTCCATGCTGGCCCCAGTGGGCGCACTGGCAGCTGCAGCACCGGGGGCCCCAGCAGTGTAGGAAGCTCTGCGTGTGCCCTCGACAGCCCCTGCAGACGGGCTGCTGGCCAGGGAGACGGTCTTGCTGGCAGGTGCTGCAGTGCCGGGGGCCCCCGCAGCGTAGGTAGGTCTGAGTGTGTCCTGCAGGCCAGCCAAGGCAGAGGCACTGGCACCCAGGGGGAGGGTCTCGCTGGAAGCTGCAGCACCAGGGGCCCCAGCAGTGTAGGAAGCTCTGGGTGTGCCAACTCCTGCAGCTGGGCTGCTGGCCAGGGAGGTGGTCTTGCTGCCAGGTGCCGCGGTGTAGGGGGCCCCAGTAGTGTACGGGCCTCTGGGTGTGTCCTCCAGGCCAGCCCCTGCAGATGCACTCACGGCCGGTGGGACGGTCTCGCTGGCAGCTGCAGCAGCGTCGGGGGGGCTGGCTGCATAGGGGGCTTTGGGCGCACGTGCCGCGGTTGCTGTCACCGCCGTCCCTCCAAAGGCCCCTGGGGGCATTCTCCGTTTCTGGCGGCAGCGATGGCACCAGAAGCAGCCCCTGCGCAGAGGAGAGAGAGACTCCCATGGACCCACGTGGGGGAAACGGGGGCTAATGCAAAGAACCAGCTGCACATCAACTGTGGCCAGCCCCTGTACGTGCATCTCCCCTGTGTCCCAGAGCTCCCGCCTACGCAGCACTCACACGCTGGGCCAGGATCCCCGAGCCAAGCCTCCCCCCTGCCCCACATTCACCCGCACAACCCGAGCTTTGCCACGCAGGAGGTGGGGAGAGAAAGGGACTGGAGGGAAGACCCTGGCCAAGGCAGCTCCAAAGATTTCCTCACCCACAGGCCCTCAGTGCTCCTGCCTTGAATGGACCCCCCTGCATCCCCTCCCCGGCTCTTCCATTCGCACACTCAGCTGCACCCAGACTCGCCAGCCCCCTGGTGCGAAAGGGAGATGGGTCCCTGGGTGGAGGTGAGGGCCCCGCACCCAAACAGCCCCTCTCCCATTCAACAGGCATGACGGGGGAAGGAGCCCGAGCCCGCCCAGACTCACAAGATAATGAGGCAGGAGCAGCCGAGCGGTGGCAAGAGGATGATGAGTACCATGACCGGGATCCTGAGCGGGACGGAGACTGCAGGGGGTGACAGAGAGACGTCATTGGGGGGGTGTCACCGAGGGCCCAAGTGTGGGCGACGAGGGCGGGGGGCAAAGGGGTGGCGAAGGCCCTGAGTGGGGAAGCCAGGGTTCTGCTTTACAGACCGGGGATGAACAATGTCAGTAACATAATTAACGCCAGGTGGGGTGGTGAGAAATATCTTGGGGGGGGTGGCGGCGCAGGCAGGGGATACGGTAACATCACGAGTGGGGCCTGAGCCCCCCGGCACTCTCCCTGCTACGAGCCAGAAACACCCAAGAGGTGACTGCCACCAGCACAGGCTCCTCAACCTCCTGGGCACAGGGCAGGCGGAGAGGGCAGGGGGCCAGGGCCGCTGCTACCCCAGAGTCAGAGCTGCCACCTGACCGGCAGTGAGAGACTCCAGAGGGCCGGAAGGGGGCTCCTGGGGGTGAAGATAGAGCAGAGGCCTCAGCCGTGGCCAGGGGACAGTGATAGCGAGAGGGAAGGGACTGGGGTTCTCTGACCGGGGGAATCAGCTGCCCTGAGAATGTGGGGGGAAGATAGGAGTTGTCTATCGCCAGGGGAACCCCTGAGGGTGCAGAATGGGACACACAGAGAGGGGGTCTCTGGCAGGGCCCCCGGCAAGGGACGAGGGATCTGCCCACTGAACGGTGGGGTCCGATCGCAGCGCCGCCCTGGGGGGAGCACCCGACTTCTCTCCCCTCCCAGCGCCTGCCCTGGGATCCGCCCTGCGGCTCGGGATGCAGATACGGTACCGGTCCGCACCTTCCTGCTCCACACAATCCCCCACGGAGGTGGCGCCCGCAGCCCTGGTCACCAGGCCCTCCTTGCACTGGCTGCACGCCGCCTGGCCGTAGAGCGGGTTAAAGGTGCCGACAGGGCAGGCGGTACATTCGTTGCTCCCGGGCGCGCTGAAGGTGCCTGGCTGGCACAGGACTGGCAGGAGTGAGAAAGCACACGGGCATTTCAGAGCAGGCAGGTACCTGGGGCGGGGCGGGGGGGTCACACCTGGGGTGGGCCCTGGAGTCCCAGGAGCTCAAAGTGGTCCCCCCCCCCCCGCCTGGCAGCTGCAGGTACAGAATTACACTGCCTGAGGCTCCTAAAGGGGCCAAGGGCATGGGGCAATCTCGGGGGAGGAGGGGCCAGGGACAGAGGGGCAGCCCCAGGGGCGAAGGGGGAGGGAAGCGGGGTGCGGGGCTCACTGCAGCAGTCAGGACACGTCTCCAGCTGCAGGGAAAGCCCATAGCCTCCCGCACAGGGCTCTGTCTTCAGGAAGCTGGTGAAGCGGTTGTTGAAGACGGCGCGGGGGGCGCCGTCCCCGGTGATGGGGAAGGGCCCATGCTCCTCGAGGAACCTGGTCATGGCGAGCTTGGCCTGCGTGGGAGCAGAGCAGATGGTGAGGGGGAGGGCCCGGGCAGGGGGAATACAATAATGACCGGGAGGGGGAGGGCTCAGGTGGAAGCAATACAGTAATGACCGGGGGGGGGGGGAATACAGTAAAGACGCAGAGGAGGAAGACACAGCAGAGGACAGGTTAACGTTGCGAGGGGAGCCCAATCAGGAGATACTGTAACATTCAGGTGCTGGTGGGCCCAGGTGGGGGATGGCGTGTGTGTCCTCCACCCCCCACTCATCCCCCCGGCCCCCAGCGACTCACCTGCAGCAGGTTGTTTCTGGCCACCGCGCGGTAACAGTTTATGACCATTGTCTGGTTATGGGGGTTGCAGAGTTTATCCCACTCAGGCCCAAAGGGGGAGACTAGAGAACAGAGATGGCCGGATGCAGCTCAGACTCTGGCATGTGACCTCCTCATAACTCAGTAATACAGGGCAATTATACACTGCTGAGCTCAGGAAGCTGGTGCTAGAACCCAGGAGTCCTGGCTCCCAGCACCCTCAGGTCTAACCACTAGATCCCACTCCGCTGCCAGAGCTGAGAAGAGAACCCAGCAGTCCTGACTCCCAGCCCCCTTGCCTAGCCCACTAGACCCTACTCCTTTCCTAGAGCCGTGGAAAGACCCCAGGAGTCCTGGCTCCCAGCCCAGCCCACTAGACCCTACTCCCTTCCTAGAGCCATGGAAAGAACCCAGGAGTCCTGGTTCCCAGCCCACCCCGCTCTAACCCACTCAACCCCACTCCTCTTCCAGTGCCGGGGATAGAACTCAGGAGCCCTGGTTCCCAGGCCTGTGCCCTGCCTCCGTCTTTCCAGGGGCAGTTCCCCGAGGACCCTGCCATCACCGTTCCTTCTGGGTTTCTACCTTGGAATTGTACCTGGAGATTGAACTCATCCCAGGGCTCCTGCAGGGTGGGGAAGCAGGAGGACTTGCTGAGCACAAGCTGGCAGTGATGGGCAGAGGCCACCCGGCCCAGGGCCTCCTGCAGAGACCACAGGAACCTCCTCTTCAGCGCCTCCTGGCAGAGCTGGCTCCGGAAGACGAGCAGGGCCTCCAGGCCACCGCGCACGTGGTAGGCTGCCGGAGGGAGAGCGCGCGGGGTCACCACTGGCTCCAGCCAGACACGACTGTCCCACAAGCTCCCCACTGCCCTCCTGGGGTTTTCAGGAGGACTCCGAGTCTCCTACGGCCTCCCCACCCTGACAGACACCAGCCCCATGCTATAGAGCTGGGGTGCGGGGAGACCCAGCGCCCACCCTGCCCCTCCCCCAGGGCTTCTTCCCTCACCGAGAGATCTAAACCCAATCCTGCTCCTCCACTTCATGGAGCTGACAAGGGCCTCCTATGGCCACCCTTCCCCCCTCTGCTATGGGGCTCAGTCCCGCCACGGCCCACCCTGCCCCTCCCCTCCGTGGGCTCTCAGTCCCCCCACGGCCCACCCTGCCCCTCCCCTCTGTGGGCCCAGCCGCAAGCAGGTCTCACCCAGGACTGTGTAGTGGAAGGTTTGAGCCCTCGGGAGTCTCTGCTCCTTGTAGGAGACGGTGCAGGAGTAATTCCCACTGCTGCCGCCCTGAAAGTGCCGGAAGCGGAGGGCTCCCTGGGCGCTGACTGAGAGCAACTGGGACTCTAGCGCCGGGGAGAGAGAGGGGGGGATGAGCCCCAGAAAGGGGTCACCCCAGGCTGAGCTGCCTCCCAGACCCTGCACTGGCTTTATTCTATCTGGGCCCCTCAAGCATATCTGCCCTTCCCTTTCTGTGTGAGGGGATTAAAGGGGACTGTCAGCCCCCCCCCACCATGTATTCCCAGGGTATAGCCAGAGCCATGCCCCTCGCTGTATAAACACTCACAGCTAAAGCGGTGTCCTGAGCTGTCCCAGCCCCCCCCACCCCCCCCGGGCATGCCCAGCAGGTCCCCCCTCGACAGACTACTCAGCCCTGCTCTTCCCTGAGAGGAATGGGAGGGGGGGGGAGGATCACCCTGTTCTGAACTATCCCAACCCCGCAAACCTTGCGGTGCCTCCCCCCGCCCCTCTTCATCACACGCCCAGAGGTGGGCAGAGCTCTTTGGAGAACATGGCCCCACGGCCTCCCAGGCACATGCCCTTTTCCCCGGGGATGTTTCATCCTCCCTCTCTCTGGCCGTCTCAGCTGCTTGCTCCTGACTGTGAACCCTGGGCGGCGGGAAGAGAAAGGACCTCACCTCTCCTGTCCCGGGCCCATCGGTAGGTGGGGTTCGTCACATGCATCTCCCTAGGGCTGCAGGGCAGGGAATATTCAGTGGCATCCATGTGGATGAAGATGGGGACTAGGACAGAGAGAGGGAGAGAATCCTAGAAAGGTGGGACTGGAAGGGACCTCGAGAGGTCATCTAGTCCAGTGGTTCTCCACCGTTTCAGACGACTGTACCCCTTGCAGGAGTCTGATTTGTCCTGCGCTCCCAAAGTTTCACCTCACTTGAAAACGACTTGCTTGCAAAATCAGACATCGAAATACGAAAGTGTCATAGCGCACTCGTACTGACAAATTGCTGGCTCTCATTTTACTATATAATGATGAAATAAATCAATTGCAATATTAATATTGTACTTACATTTCAGGGTCCAGTATATAAAGCAGTATAAGCAAGTCATTGTCAGTAGGAAATTTTAGTGTGTACAGTAAAAGCTGTGTTATCTGGCACTATACCAACAGAAGACTCTATAAACTGGCATTGCTGATTTTCACTGAAAGTCTAGTTTATAGTCCGGTTGGCGCAGGGCTGGCAGGCTCCCTACCTGGCTCTGCGTGGCTCCCCAGAAGGGGTGATATGTCCCTGCTGCTCCTAGGCAGAGGAACGGCCACGGGGGCTCTGTCCGCTGCTCCCGCCCCATTCCAAGCGCTGGCTCCACAGCTCCCATTGGCTGGGAACCGTGGCCAATGGGAGCTGCAGGGGTGGCACCTGTGGGCAGAGGCAGCGTGTGGAACTGCCTGGCTGTGCCTCTGCCTAGGAGCAGCAGGGACATGTCACTGCTTGCAGGGAGCCAGCTGAGGTGAGTGCCACCTGGATATGGCACCCCGAAACCCCTCCTGTGCCCCAATCCCCTGCCCTGAGCCCCCTCCTGCACCCAAACTCCCTCCCAGAGCCCACGCCCCGCACCCCCTTCCGTGCCCCAACCCCTTGCCCCAAGCCCCCTCCCACACCCAAAATCCCTCCTTCCATTGTTAACTCTTAGTTAATCAGAATTTTTGACTAACCGGCACCCCCCAGTCCCCCAACATGCTGGATAACAAAGCTTTTACTGTACTGACTTCACTAGTGCTTTTTATGTAGCCTGTTGTAAAACTAGGCAAATATCTAGATGAGTTGATGTACCCCCCGGAAGACCTCTGCGTACCCCCAGGGGTATGCGTACCCCTGGCTGAGAACCACTGACCTAGTCCAGTCTCCTGCACTCATGGCAGGACTACATAATAACTAGACCATCCCTGACAGGTGTGTGTGTCACCTGCTCTGAAAAAACCCCAGTGACAGAGATTCCACAGCTTCCATAGGTAACTTGTTCCAGTGCTTAACCACCCTGCCAGTTAGGAAGTTTTTCTTAATGTCCAACCTAAACCTCCCTTGCTGCAATTTAAGCCCATGAAGAAGTGGGGGTCAGGGCAGGTACATCAGGGTGACAGGGGCAGGACCAGAGCATGGGAGACCAGGGAAGCCTCAGATGCAACCCAGGGACAGAGAGGGGAAAGGACAGGAGCCATCCAGGATCAACCCCTGGGCCCAGACTGGTGCAGGGGAGACACACCCATCAGGGCTCTTTCCTGGGCCACAGGGAAATACCCTGCACTGTGTCAGCCAGGAGCAGACCCAGGACCCGCTGTGGGATGGGGAACTTTGCAGAGCGACTCCCCTTACTGGTTTGCCCTTCCGCACCGAACCCTGCTGGCTGCCTGGGCTCATCCCCGGCCTTCGCGGCGGTGCCTCTGGTCCCTTTCCCTGGGAGGACGCCCTCATCAGGAGAATAGTCTCTGTAGCCTAGGAAGGAAGCCGAGAGACACAGGCAGTTCTAGTCTCGTCTCAGCAACGGGCTCCTCGGGGGGGAGGGAAGGAGGGACACCGGCAGAGCAAAGCCCACTCGTGGGGCGTCGGCTTTGCCACGGTCTGGGGTAGGTGCTCACAAAACCTGGGCCGAACGCACTGGGTGCAGCACAGAGGCGCAGTCGCTGTCCCAAGGCGGTTATGATCTGGATCAGATGGGCAACAGTGGAGAGCTATCACAGGGGTGGGGGTTGAGGCTCAGACCCAGCTCACGAGGGGGTGCCCAGCGGGGGGGAGGGGGCATTTCAGCCCCTCCCACAAGGGTGCTCAGATGGGGTTGCCATGTCAGGCCCGCTGGATGAGGGGCTGCCCAGACTGGGGTCTGGTTTCCAGCCCACCCCACAGGTGGGGTTCAGATGGGGGTCCCGTCTCCGAGCTGGGCATGCCCACATGCTGAGCTGTTTGGATCCTTGGTGCCATCACATCCTTGGTGCCATTCCCAGCAGTGCTCGCACCTCCTCTGGGCTCTGCCGGGTCCCAGGCTAGCCAGGGGTCCTGTAACGTTGCAGGGACGGGCGGAGAGGGGCACGTTGCTGAGTTCTCTGACTGGGCACTGCCTTGAGGGGGTCCCAGCCTGGCACCTCTCCAAGGGCACTTGGCCAGGCTGAGGCCCCAATGTGCTGTGAACCCTTAAAAGGGAAAACTATCCCGCACATTACCTGAGCAACGACAAAGCATCAGAGCCAGGATCCCCAGTGCCCCTGAGACCCAGGGGCCCCTGCGGCCCAGCCAGAACTGGGGAGCACAGAGCATCCCGCAGCCCCTCACCCCGTGCCGCTGCTCAGAGTACGTCGTCCCGGTTACCATGGTGATGAGGGACCCCCCCCCCTTTGTGATGTCGCAGAGTCACTGCAGCCTCTGGTGCCCTCAGGCCCCTCAGCCCCCACCTCTCTATGGAGTTCAGTCCCCCAGCCTCCATCTCTCTGTGGGGATTGGGCCACCTGTCTCCTGGTGGGGATCAGTTCCCCTCAGCCCCCATCTCTCTAGGCGGATTGCCCTCCCATTTCCTTGTGGGGACCAGCCCCAATCCCTGCCTCTCTTTGAGGATCAGCCCCCATCCCCACACGGGGGCTTGGCGGGTGAAATGCAGGTAGAATGATGTCCAAAGATATGGGGAGGCCCATTCCCAGGGAGGGGGGACAGGAACACGGAGAGGAGCTAGGCACATCTGGCGGGAGCCTGAGGCCCCGGGGTACATTATAGCCCCAAGGGGAGGCCCTCAGGACATCTCAAGCTGCTGGTGGAAGCCCTGGGGGGAGGCGGAGGTTGCCTAGGGAGTTGTTGGCACGCAGAGAAACAGCGAGGGGCAGGTCGATGCACAGTGTGGGAGCTGGGGGTCTCAGGCCACCTGAACAGGACCAGGGAACACCTAGAAAACAGGAGGGGCACGTTTAGACTCCCAGGGAGGGAAACTGGACTCCCTGGGGGAGCTCATGGCCATAGAGGGAGCCCCAGAGAAACAGGTGAGGCGAGAGGTGACAGATGTATGTGCAGAGTGAGCTGGAAAAAAAGAGGGGCAGACGTCAGGAAGGATCGCCCAATGGTTAGGGGACTAGCAGAGGACTTGGGAGACCTGGATTAAAACCCCAGCTCTGCCACAAGCCAAAAGACATTAGTTAAAAATTCCCCTTTTTCAAAAATACCCTTTTCTTTAGCTTAAGTTTTTTTATTGACACTTCAAAATGGTCTGGGTCCTTTCAGTTGTGAAATAGGACATCACTGAAAATCTTTTAAATTTTTTTTGAAAGAATTAAAAACAAAAAATCCAAAGCCCACCATGAGTAAAATTTCCTAAAGTGCCCCAGTGACTTAGGAGTCACAGAGTTTAAGGCCAGGAGGAATCAGCAAATCATTTTGAAACAGGACAGATCTTCCTGATTTTCTCTGTAAGAGAAAGATTATTCTTTAGCCGCTGCTTATAGAGAAAGGTTCCGTTATGAAGGGTGACGGGGAAAATTGTCCATTCAGTCTCACAATGTGATTAGTTGTTCTCCATGTCCAGTAGGGCAGGACAAGAATTAATTGTAGAAGCATAGAATGTGGGACAGGCAGTGACCTCAGCAGGACATCTAGTCCAGTCCCTTGCACCAAGGCAGGACTAAGTATTATCTAGACCATCCCTGACAGGTGTTTGTCTAAGCTGCTCTTAAAAACCTCCAAAGATGGAGATTCCACAACCTCTCTAGTTCCAGCGCCTAACTACCCTTACAATTAGGAAGTTTTTCTAAGCTAAATCTCCCTTGCTGCAGCTTAAGCCCATTACTTCTTGTCCTGTCTGTCCTCAGTGGATAAAGGGAACAACCTACCTCCTTCCTGCCTCTTTATAACGGCCTTTTACATTCTTAAAAATTGTCACCATGTCCCCTCTCAGTCTTTCATAGATTCTAGGACTGGAAGGGACCTCGAGAGGTCATCGAGTCC
>NW_020664544.1:9829434-9886775 GCF_002925995.2 Terrapene triunguis
AAAGAAGTCATTAAGCATCTCTGCCATTTCCAAGTTTCCTGTTACTGGTTCTCCCTCTTCACTAAGCAGTGGGCCTACCCTGTCTTTGGTCTTCCTCTTGCTTCTAATGTATTCTTCTAAGCAAACCCAGTTTTTTCAATCTTTCCTCAGAGGTCATGTTTTCTAGACCGTTAATCATTTTTGTTGCCATCCTCCTCTGTACTTTCTCCAATATGTCCATATCTTTCCCAATGTGTGGTGCCCAGAACTGGACACAGTACTCCAGTTGAGGCCTTATTAGTGCTGAGTAGAATGGAAGAATTACTGCTCGTGTCTTGCTTACAAGACTCCTACTAATCATATTCCAGAATGATCGCTTTTTTTTTTGTAACAGTATTGCATTGTTGACTCATATTTAGTTTGTGGTCCACTATAACTCACCAATCCTTTTCTGCAGTACTCCTTCCTAGGCAGTCATTTCCCATGTGTGCAACTGATTGTTCCTTCTTAAGTGGAGTACTTTTCCTTTGTCCTTGTTGAATTTCATCCTATTTCAGACCATTTCTTCAGTTTGTCAAGATCACCTTAGTTTGCAACAAGGGAGAATCAGGTTGGATATTAGGAGGAACATTCTAACTCCGAGGATAGTGAAGCTCTGGAACATGCTATCTAGGGAAATTGTGGGATCCCTGCCATTGGAGGTTTTTAAGAAGAGGTGAGACAAACACCTGTCAGTGATGTCCTAGGTATATTTAATCCTGCCTCAGTGTGGGGCGGTGGACTAACTGACCTCTAGAAGTCCCTTGCAGCCCTACATCCCTGTGATTCTATGATACCCATTGCATTAGATCTACTCAAGTTTCACTTTCTGCTACTTTCTGAACAGAAATCATTTAGGAGAAAAAAAACCCCTATGATCTGAGACAGGGCGTTACATTTTTTAATTTTAACTCATTTTAAACGAATGGCTTTCCTTGTGAATTCTCAGAAAACACGTTGGGCATTCAGGGGACACGGCTGGAACTCTGGGGAGAGGCTGGCTTATCCTTCAGACATAACAAAGAGGTTGAATCCTGCTTTAAATGCTAATCTCAGCCTTAAGTATGAAGCAGAGACGGCCACCTCCATAGTAAAATGCTCTGTATACAGATTCATTTTCTCTGCTCAACACAACGTTTGTTATTCATTTGCTTGCCTTGAAGAGGCGACTGTAGTTGCATGAATAAATGGATTGAAAGATCATCTTATTTCTCTGTGGATTCTGCCTCCCTCTGCTGCTGGAATGCAGGCAGCCTGGATTTCCAAGGATTTTTTGGAGACTGAGGCACCCTATTATTATGTTTATTGCAGTAGTCCCTAAGGGCGTGTCTACATGGCAATTAAAATCCTGCAGCTGGCCAACTCAGGTTCACAAGACTCAGGGTAAGGGACTGTTTAACTGTAGTGTAAATGTTTGGGTTTAGGCTAGAGCCCGGGCTCTAGGACCTGTGTGCTGGGAAGGTCCCACAACTTGGGCTGCACCACAGGCCCAGAAATCTGCACTACAATTAAACAGCCCAAGCTCACCGTGGGTGTGTAATTGCAATGTAGACATACCCTTAGTGAGTTGTCCAAGGTAACACACAGAATCTGGGATAGAGCAGGGACTTTAACCCAGGTCTTTCGCACCCTGTAACCGATGCACCGTCCTTTCCCTAGCAGCCCTCACCATGTCTCCAGGCCACTGAAGTCACTGTACATGGGGGGGGGGGGGTGTCCCCTGAGAGGCCCCTTGGAAGCCAGAGCTGAGTGCTCCTGCACCAGCCTCTAGTTCCCTGAGGGCAACAAAAATGATTAGGGGTCTGGAGCACATGACTTATGAGGAGAGGCTGAGGGAACTGGGATTGTTTAGTCTGCAGAAGAGAAGAAAGCAGCTATCAAATCCCCCCTCATTCAACTACCTGAAAGGGGGTTCCAAAAAGGATGGAGCTCAGCTGTTCTCAGTGGTAGCAGATGACAGAACAAGGAGTAATGGTCTCAAGTTGCAGTGGGGGAGGTTTAGGTTGGATATTAGGAAAAACTTTCACTAGGAGGGTGGTGAAGCACTGGAATGGGTTATCTAGGGAGGTGGTGGAATCTCCTTCCTTAGAGGTTTTTAAGGTCAGGCTTGACAAAGCCCTGGCTGGGATGATTTAGTTGGGATTAGGTCCTGCTTTGAGCAGGGGGTTGGACTAGATGACCTCCTGAGGTCCCTTCCAACCCTGATATTCTAGGATTGATTCTCTCCTGGGTGCAAGTCAAGGTCATAGAGTTTCAGGCCAGAAGGGGGCACCAGCTCATTTAGTTGGATCCGTCTATCCCAGGCCACTAAAGCTCACCCTGTATTGGATTTAGGGTGACCAGATGTCCTGATTTTATTGGGGCAGTCGGGATTTTTGGGTCTTTTTCTTATATAGGCTCCTATTACCCCCACCCCCTGTCCCGATTTTTCACATTTGCTGTCTGCTCACCCTAGTTGGATTAGACAGTGGTTCTCAACCTGCGGGCCACTTGTGGTCCACTCAGCACACAGCTGTGGCCCATGTGACATCCTCAGGGCCATACAGGTAGTATTGGAATCAGCCCACATAACACATCGTGGGTTGCCCACAATGGTAAATAGGTTGAGAACCACTGGATTAGACTAAAGTCTCACAGCCCTGAGGAGACTAAACTCTTGTGTGCCACGGGCACTGAATAGGAGGGACCGAGGTGCACCAGTGCCCAGGGTACCTGCCCAGGAGTTATCTGCTCACAAAACCTTCTACGCGTTGGGTCCTGGCTAATGGGCAGATGCCCTCTCCTCCTACGTGCTGCTGGGAGTGTTGGGTTTGGCTCAGCTGCTCCACAAAGAGGCCCGAGGGGCTGCGGACTGAGCGTTCGCCAGGGTTCTGGAAGATGGCCCAGCAAAGCCGGAGTCTGTTACCTTTCAGAGTACAGCCTGAGGCCAGTCTCATTTCTCAGGGGGGTTGGGAACATGCTTGGTTTCTCCTGGGTGTGGGGTGGGGCTGCTTGTGGTCTCATTTAACTTGCCTTTACATGGGTGTAAGGCCTTGGCTTGCAGTGACTCCTGACTTACCCCAGCGTGTGAGAGGTCCAAGTGCAGCCTGTCTGCTGGGCACAGCAGGACCCAGAGGACCATTGGTGGTTCACTACTCAGCAGCTCTTGTCAGGCCTGACACACTCACTACACCTAACACACTGTTGTCATAATCTGTAGGTAAAAGGAGCCGTGTAAGATATCAACTGGAAAATGAATAACTCCCTGTAGACGAACGGACTCACCCTTGCAGCGCCTCCTGCTGGCAACTTCCAGGAATTAGCTCATTCCCACTCCAGAGTGCCCTCTGCAGGCTGGTGATCCACCTGTCCTCTGGCCCCATGTCCCTCCCAGGACCCCAGTGCCCTTTTACCTGGGGTGCTGCCCCCTGGCAGTAACCCTTCAGTCTTAGGGTCTCCCCTCCCTAGGGGAACCCCCCCGCCACTATTCCCACCTCACTATAAGGCTACTGCCAGTCATCGTCTAGCCCCACGCCCTGGGGCAGACTGCAGTATCAGCCTACTCATCACTGGCAAGGTTGGGTTCGGACTGGCTGCCTTTATCCACCCTCAGGCTGCCCCTCTGCCAGCCCAATACCTAGGTGGGCCTAGAACTAGGCCCTGCAGCCTGGGGAGTTGCTGGCCTAGGGCTTCCCAGCTCCTAAGGCCTTTCCCCAGCCCTGCCTCACTCTAGGTCCCCTGAGTGCATTCCCAAGCAGCCAGGTCTATCTCCCTCTCCAGTCAGAGAGAGACTACTACTTCTGGCTTCCCTGGCCTTCTTATAAGGCCCAGTGGCTTGGTTTGGGGCGTGGCCCCAGCTGCAGCCACTTCCCCCAATCAGCCAGGGTTTTGCTCCCTTTCATAACCCCAGCCCTCTGCAGGGCTTTTCCAACCCCTTTAGGGCTGGAGCGGGTGTTCACCCCACTACACTCCCTGATCGTTAATATTCATGCATGATGAATGTGTGGGGTGTGTACAAAGAATGATGGATATGGGCTAGAATTATGTTCTTAAAATGTGTTTGGCAAGCAGTGCACAAACCCAGGATGCCTTAGACAAAGGCCTGTCTATTTGTCTGGCTGACCAGGCAGAGCATGTGAAGACACTTGGGGTTACAGGACAAGTGGGGACAGCGTCTCACTGCCCTGGGTTGAACCCCAAAGCATGATGTGCATTGTCCAAGAGGACTGACACACAACTAGCCAGTTTACATGAGCTTTAGACTTTAACCACTGGTGAAATAGTTTGAAGTGATTCTCCAGAGAAAAGGCTTGGAACAGTCAAAGAAAGGTTCCAGGTCAGGTTTCTTGTTTTCTGTTTGTTTATTTCAGGTCAGGGAAATAGAGCAAAGGGAAGCCAAGTGCAAAGATGAGTTAGCAGCAGAAAAGGCAGGGGAAGCAAAGAAGCAGCGGCTGAGCTCTCCAAGAAGTTAGCAGAGCTGCGTGCACAGTGAAGTCCGTCAGCAGCTGGTCAGAAGTAGTCAGAGCTAGTGGCCGATGCCATGAGCCAGGGTGGGGCATCTGCTCCAAACCGGAGGCCGGAGTGGGTCCCTTTTTTCTCCCATGGGGCATGCAGGACACCAAGCAGGTGGGTCCTCAGACGATCCCAGCCGAGGTAGCACCAATGGCAAGAGGTCCAGAGCTGCAGCGGAAAAGGTGCTAGTGGAGGAGAGGCGGAGGGAGCTGGAGGCCAGCGTCAGAGTGAGGAGGCAGAGTTGGAGCAACAGATGTCTGCAGATCAGGACAAACGCAGGCAGCTCGGACAGAAGAAGAGGGTCAAGTCACGCCCATGCAGGAGGGACAGAACGGGGTGTCTGATCAGGGGTTAGCAGACAAGCAGATGTGGATAGATGGACCCCATCACTCTGCCTGTAGCATTAAAGGTTATTCTGAGATTGGCATTGTAGGAAGGGTTTTTTCCTTGAGGTGTTTTGATTTCTTGACGTAACAGGCTTGATCCCCAGGGCTCAGGCACAAGCCTGCCATAGCCAGACTCAGCAGTCAAGGGGGGAAACTGAGTCAGTGCGGAGCGTGTCTGTCAAACAGCTAAAACGTGCTGAGGCCCCAAAAAGCTGCTGAGCGTGGTCAGACACTGGCACAGCGGAGGGTAGCGGTGGGCCAGAGCTCCGCGGGCAGCAGGGCAGACTCAGGGTGGTAAGAGATCTGGTTTCACACCGTTTACTGGCGTGGGTGACCCAGATGGGGGTAAAACAACTGATGGCTGGGTGTGCCCAGACAGGGAGCTAGAGCAGCAGAGCATTTTAAAGCACTCAGGGTTACAGGACAGGCGGCGATACAGGCCCTTACTGGTCTGAATTGTACCCCCAAAACGTGACACACAGATTTTACACATCAAACAATAAACGTGAGATTTTTTTAACCTGTACAGCAACCCTCTGCAGTGGATCCTTCTACAAGCTGGCTACTGAACTGGGTAACACACGTGCCCTGTGCTGGCTAGCTCCTTCCTCTCCAGCTCATTCAGGGTCTGTGTGTGTGTGAGATGCAAGCAGGTGCATTGTGTTACGAAAGCATCCTGTTCTGTGTTTGTACAGTGCCTAGCACTGTGGGGCCCCGCTCCAGGACTGGAGCTCCCAGGAGCCATCACAATAAATAATAATATTAACGGGTGTCCCTCCTTTTCTGCTCTTAGCAGGTCTGGCAATGAGGAAGCCTCTACTTCCTTGTGTTACCAACAAGCCTAGTTAATAGTCCCGAAGAAATTGTTCTCTTAACCTGCTGCCTGGCCTAAAAACTATGGACTAGCCATCTGCAGCCATCCTGAGAAGAGAAGCCCACCTCAGTGACTACATTAAACAAGTCATTTCAGAGAAGGGTGACTCCAAATTGCAGCGTTTAGCTTGAGTCTTTAGAACATGGTTCATTAGGAGTGAATTCCTTCATGATCCCCGTTACCACAGTAAATGAGGTTTGCAGCCATACATATTCAAAGAGGGGGTCTGTGGAGAGGTGTTTCCATTTATTCCTTAGATTTGGGTGATTTCACACCGTTCAGGAGGCTCCTGTTGAGCGTCAGTGGTTGTTAGTGAACGGGCAAGCGGTATTGACAGTCATCACAATTAACCCTTATGATACCAGTCTGTACTCAGGTGTGTGGAGACTGTGACCAGTTCTAAGTCTGATTTCTAGCAGGGGGACCAGCAGGGTGCTGGGGATGGTGCATGTTTAGAGTCGTGGGAAGGGAAAGCACCCATACGCCAGACTGGGCAGCTCTGGGGAGGAAAAGTGGGAGAGGGAGGGAATCAGCCCCATGGGCATATGGGCAGGTTAGGGAGAGGATTGGCTACTGTTGGAGAGAGGGACCAACAGCTGGCAAGGGATCTGGGTACTCGTGGGGAGAAGACGGAGGGCCAAGGTGGGCAACAGGCTCAGCCAATGGCTAACAGGGAGACCTCATCTTGAGTCTGCCCTCTGATGCAAAGGTGACAATACCAAACTGCAGAGGCAGTTGGGTCAAGCGCTCCTTGGGCGCCAGGATGGGGTGACCTCATGCCAGGAATAAAGAGGTGATGCCTTCCCCTCCAGAAACAGAGCTCTTGGGAAGCTGCTACGTGTGAGCTGAAATAGCAGAAGGTGCACAGTAGAGGGCAGCAAATGCTAATTTCTGCACCGGCACTGAAAGGCGTGGGAACAGCCTTGCTCTGGAGGGATGGTGGAAAATGTTCGGATGGGGGGTTTCCCCATTGGAAAATGATCTTTCGTTGAAACAGACATTTCTGCAGGCAGGTGTCGATTTTGACAGAAAGTTGTTTGACAAAAAAGGAAAAAAACCCACCTATACTTGACAAGATGAAACCATTCCTTATTGGCACGGAGCATTTCGATTGTCCCTGGTGGAAGGCCTTCTCATTTAGCACTATATTTTGTTTTGTAAACTATAATTGAACATAAAAGAGAGAGACGTCAAAAGGAGAACAAAACATTTCGAGTTTATCAAAACGGAACGACTGACCCAAAATGAAACTTAAAAAAAAAAAAGTCCTTTTTCATTATTATTCTGATTCATAATGAAAACCAGTTTGGAAATGTCAGAATTCCCCGCCGAATGGAAAATCTGCGTTTCAACCAGCTCTGTTGCTCTGCAGTGCCTGCCTCTAATGCCATAGACGTGTGTGCTGCTTTGCTGTTACAGTCGTGCGGTCCAGGGGAACCGGTGTCCCTCTGAATGCTTTTGTTTCTTGCTCCACAGTGGAGCCCCCATCCCATTCTCGCTGCCTGGTTTCTCCAAGGCACGATGCCTGTCTTGCCAGAGGAGAAGAAGCAGGCCCTGATCGCCGGTGCCTATGACAGCTGCGGTGGAGTCAGAGAGAGCTCAGAGCAAGTCAAAAAGCATGCCAGTGCCCGCAAGGAGTCGCAGTGCATCGCCTCTCAGGACTGGAGACTCAGAGCAAGCTTCCGGTGCTTCAACCCTGGTGCAAAACATGCCAGCACTGCCCAGCGCAAAGGGTCCCAGGGTCATTCTGGGGTGCTTTAGGCAGGATTGGATTCTCCCCATCTGCAGCCACGGGTCAGCACATCCTGCTATGTGTGATCTTTCCACACTTCAGAGCAGAGAGTGCAGCGGGAAGGGGGAACCGTGCCCCTCAGCCCCACGCACGGTGGCTACATGCTGGGTCAGCTACCCGAAGGAGAGGGGGGTGCGGTTGAAGTTTGCAGCTCCTGGCTGCCTGAGCAGCATCCCATTGGGTGGCAAAAGGAGCGGACTGACTGATGCACCTTTTTGCTGCACTACAGCAGAAAAATAATAATAAATAAATATGGAGATATACCTAGCTCATAGAACTGGAAGGGACCTTGCGTCCAGTCCCCTGCCTTCACTAGCAGGACCAAGTACTGATTTTGCCCCAGATCCCTAAATGGCCCCTTCAAGGATTGAACTCATAACCCTGGGTTTAGGAGGCTAATGCTCAACCCACTGAGCATATGGAGGGCACATCTCCTGGGAATGACCCAGGACCAGCCCTGCAGAAGATCAAGCGACCAGGCTTTTCCATCTCTTACATCTGTGATTCTCACGAGCTGGGAGAAGCTCTGAGTTGAATATCGGTACCTCCCCAGGGACTTCTCCCCTCCCCCCAATCCCTTTTTAAGCCAGCCTAGCAGATCACTGTGTGTATTGGGATTAGAGCGCATGGCACTTCAACATAGACAGCTGCCCTGGCTCATTCTGCAAGGTCCCCATTAAACCATGGCTCCAGTTGGGCACATTGGGACTGACAGAGGTGTCATTAGCAATGCTGGGGAGAATTCTCTGGCCATCCATTTCCCACCTTTTCCTATCAAAGGGATCAGCCACAGCTAATCCTGCACATCAGACTCAATGCCCTGCATCCACTCCTCAAAGCAGCCCCGAGAGAGCCCTGGTCACGGGCTGTATAATTGCATCAAATAAGCTAATTCATCTTCATCTGGGAGTTGCCCTTTCCCTGTTGTATATGCTGACACGCTTCCCTGCTTTGGTCAATAGGGGGCAACAGAGTTGTTTTAGACATGAGCCAGCTCACAAAGGAGGAGCCTTTATGTTAGTAGTGAGTGCTGGACAGCTGTGGCAGTGTGCTCTCATTGGGGGCTGCACACAGCTATGGCTGCCAGGGCAGAGTTAAGGTTATCCTTGGTTGTTGGCGTTCTGTGCTTCTCCCCCCAGGTAATTTTTTTCTCCTGCTGAAGTAAATGATAGAATATGCTAAATATCTGACACCTCTATAATGCCTCCCAGCCAAAGATCTCACAGCGCCGTGGGTGGAGCAGTCAGATGTGCCAAAGTAGCGTAGGGGCCAATGAAAGCCAGTGGCGCTTGTGCTCCTAAATCACTCAAGTGCTTTTGAACATTCCACCCTTATGAATATTAATCGATTGACCCCCTGTGAGAGAGGCACATAATTATCCCCATTTTACAGCGTGGGGAACTAGGTACAGGGAGACGAAGGCCATTTTCAAAGTTGCAAGGAGTGGTGAGAGTTCGTGTCACTGGGGCAGGACTGCCCCCTGGAATTTGGGATGGATTGCATGCTGTATGAAACACTACCTGTGGTTTCAGTGGTTGCGTTTGCCAAGCTAACAGCAGAGCCCATTCTGTGGGGGTTAATTCCTCTTCTTCTTGGCTAGATTCTTCATTACAGGAAGAAATACCAACCGAGAGAGTTCGAGGGGAGCTCATGGGGATAGATGGATAGAAAGAAACAATCTCAGCAGATGCCTGAACCGTAAATGAGTGCCAAGGAACGTCTCTGGGATTTAGTGGCTCTGAGCTATCGCTAGAATTGATGCTAATTTTCTTTGCTGTTTAATTACCGCCTGAAGGGATGTGAATTCCTGATCCCCGGGAAGGTGGAAGGGTGGGGGGAGGGGAAAGAAGCCTCCGCCTTATTTCGAAAAGTGAGACGAGAGAGTTTTCCATGTCAAAACAAAGTGAAATGCAATTGATTCTCAGCCTCTGTCCCTTCCCATGTGCCCCTCCCCCGTCCTGACGTTGCCGTCCCTTCCACCTCCCTGCGCCGCGAAAATGCTGCCCCCAGTGGTGTGGGTGAAGGACAGCGAGTCCAGCTGAACTCTGAGTTCTTGGCCCTGCTTCAGTGGAAGCCCAGCTCAGTATGTTACGTGCACAGCTGACTTTCTGATGCTTAAGATTTTGCTTGAGCATGTGACAGATATCAGTCACGTTGCTTAATGCATTACTGGAAGATGTGCCGATACTACGGTGATGTAGGGTGACCAGGTTTCCGTTTTTTTCCGGGAAGCAGCGGCAGGTCCCCCCTCTGGCTCCTATGCGTGGGAGCAGCCAGGGGACTCCGCACGCTGCCGCTTCCCCAAGCTCCACCCCCGCAGCTCCCATTGGCCAATGCGAGCTGAGGAGGCGGCGCCTGCGGACGGGGCAGCACTCAGAGCTGCTTGGCTGCGCTTCCACATAGGAGCTGGAGGGGGGACATGCTGCTGCTTCCGGGAGCTGCTTGAGGTAAGCACCGCCCGGAGCCTGCACCCCTGTCCTCCTCCTGGGCCCCAACCCCTGCCCCAGCTTCGATCCCAGCCCCACCCCAGCGCCCTCACTCCTCCCCCACCTGCTGACATGTAGAGCGATGGATATGCTTGCTTGGAACTAACCCCAATAAACATCGCATTGCCTGCACTTCGGACTTCTGGTCTTCTGCTTTCTGTCTGCGTGACAAGAGCCAGGGGAGGGGGTGAAGAGGGAGCCCTCTAACAGTTGGGTTATGCCATGACTGTCCATTTACACTTCCTCTGAGGCAGCTGATACAGGCTGTTGCTGGAGACTGAATACCGGATAAGATAGATCTTTCATCTGACCCCATATGGCAATTCCTATCTTCATGGCATAATCCCACATCACTGGGGGGGGGGGGGGCAGATCGGACATGGGGTGGGGAGTCATGGGAGCTAGATGCTGGTGTTGTTGAGGGATAGCTCAGTGGTTTGAGCACTAGCCTGCTAAACCCAGGGTTGTGAGTTTAATCTTTGAGGGGGCCACTGAGGGATCTGGAGCAAAAATCTGTCTGGGAATTGGTCCTGCTTTGAGCAGGGGGTTGGACTAGATGACCTCCTGAGGTCCCTTCCAACCCTGGTATTCTATGATTTATATGGGGAAAGTCACTTTCTCCTTCTGCTCTTTGATTCCCCCCAACTGGCAATAATGAAACTTAACTATATAGAATGCTGCTCTCTGCACAGCGGTACCCACCCAGTGCTATGGGTGAGTTATCAAGACTCCCTGCACATAGCACCCACCCGTAGCTGTGAAGGCACTCTAGCATGCCGTGAAATCCTCCCCAGCGCTTCGTGAAATCCCCAGCGTTCACTGCTTTTGCCAGGTTTTTTTTCAGAGCCGTAACACCCTGCCGGCACTGGCAGTGCATCAGCAAGCAGCTGGGATCCCAGCTCTGATTAAACACTGTCTGCTAGTGGGGTAATGAAGCTGGATATCAATGTGTCAGCAGGTTTGCTGTAAGGGAAACAAAAGGCAAAGCATAACCCAGCACTGCAGACAGGTAACTGGCAGCACTGAACATGGGGAATCATAGAATATCAGGGACCTCAGGAGGTCGTCTAGTCCAACTGGCTGCTCAAAGCAGGACTAATCCCCAGACAGATATTTACCCCAGTTCCCTAAACAGCTCCCTCAAGGATTGAGCTCACAAGCCTGGGTTTAGCAGGCTAATGCTAAAACCCCTGAGCTATCCCTCCTCTGCAAGCAAAAAAAAAAAAAAAAACGGTGGGGAAGAGGCCGGTGCTTAGCGCTTCCTATGGGGCCTGAGCTAGAAACTGATCAGGGTGGGAAGTTTATTTCCAGGTGGAGGCACCAGGCCCTAGATCAGTGGTTCTCAAACTTTTGTATTGGTGACCCCTTCCACACAGCAAACCTATGAGTGCGACCGCCCCCCCCTTATAAATTAAAAACACTTTAAAAATATTTAACACTATTATAAATGCTGGAGGTGAAGCGGGGGAGGCTGACAAGCTCGCGACCCCCCCCACATAATAACCTTGTGACCCCATGAGGGGTCATGACCCCCAGTTTGAGAACCCCTGCCCAAGATGAACCCAAACTCAGGGGCAAGTTACACCCAGTTTAGAGTGAAATCCTGGTCCCGTTTAGTCAATGGGAGTTTATCATGTCTTCGGTGACAGGGTTACTACATGGTCATTGTTCATCCCCAAGCAGAATCTCCCGAGCCTTGTCTATGGTGGAAATTTGCATCTTTGAAATTTGCACTGGGATGGTGCAGGGTGTTCACACTAGCCATCCTGCACTGGGCGCACCAGTGCAGTGGGTGCACATGCAGTGCCCCAGCGCCTGTTGCAGGACACTGAATTGTGGGTAGCTATCCCACAGTTCCCCTTGCCACTCCTGGAAAGGCTGAAGCCCAGGTGCGTAAAGGAGATGTGATTTATGGGTTATCATGTATCTGTTGCAGTTCCTTGCATTGCACAAAAAGGTTTCCACTGGTTTCACTTAGCTGGAGGTCGATATATCCATGGTGCGGTGGGACATGCTGGGAGGAGGGATAGCTCAGTGGTTTGAGCATTGGCCTGTTAAACCCAGGATTGTGAGTTTAATCCTTAAGGGGGCCATTTAGGGAACTAGGGCAAAAATCTGTCTGGGGGGTTGGTCCTCATTTGAGAAGGGGGTTGGACTAGATGACCTCCTGAGGTTCCTTCCAACCCTGATATTCTAAGTATTGGTAGCAATTCAGTGGGGCTCTCCCCATGGAGCCAGGGCTGCTTTAGCCTGATAATAGGGGAGCTGTGATGTGGTAGGCCCAGTCTTTGGAAGGGCTGGCAGGCTCCATCCTTGCTTTAGGATCTTAGCATACAGCAGAACTAGCCTCCAGCATATGAGGAATGCAGGTTAACTGAATTCACATGTCAGCAGACACCCCCCCCCCCCAAATCACCCATCTGCCAGAGCTCCCTCATTTGGAGTGACATTCATTTTTGAGACAGTTTTCAAAGGGCCTCTCTGCTCACGGCAGAGGATTTTGCATTGCAATTCAATGAGATGTTATAAATCTCACTCCTCGATTTTGGACTCTCACTCATTTAAATGATCACAACTTGGGATCACCTGTCAGTCTTGTCGCTTCAAGCTCATGAATAACAGATTGGTCTGGCAGAGGGTTTTTATAGGATACAAGCATCTGGAAAATGGGGGTGGGGGTTACGAGCTCTTTTAGCAGTGACTGACATTTTCATATCAAGCCGTGGGGGGAGCTGATTGGAAAATGGGTTTTTTCTATGGAAAATTTTGCCCAAAACAACTTTTTTCCCCATTTTTTGGAGGGGGTGATATTTTTTGCAGAAAAATTCCACTTTTCATGAAAAACAAACAAACATTTTTACCTCAAACTGCCAAACAATTTGGGTCAAAAACTGTCCAAAACAAAACAATTCCATCTGAAAATGATCAAAATGATCATTTTCAGCCAAAAATGTTTAGTTTTCTGATGAAACGTCAACCTAGTCTTACCTCTGCTACTGGCTCCCTGGATGGAATCAGGCAGTTACGGCGCTGCTCTGTGCCTCAGTTTCTCCATTTGTAAAAGAGGGCTAATGATACTGACCTGCCTTCGGGGGGGGGGGGGGGGGTGGGGGAGGGTTAACTCACATTTGTAAGGCCTTGGAGACCCTGACATAGACAAGGCTAGAGAAAAGGAAAGTTTCAAAGAAAATGAATTGCATGCCACTCCCAAGAACAGATAGCCTCTGTGGAAGGCATTTGGGACAGAAAACATCTATGGTGGCATTCACCTTGTGATCCTGAAGCAGAACTAATTTGTAGATTCATAGATGTTAAGGCCAGAAGCGGTCCCTGTGATAATCTAGCCTGACAACCTGTATAACACAGGCCATAGGACTTCTGTGAGTTAAACCCTGTTTCAGCTGGAGCAGATCTCTCAGAAAAATGTCCAATCTTGATTTAAAAGCTTCCAGTGATGGAAAACGCACCACAGCCCTTGGTAAATGAGCACTCTCAAGGGGTCGGATCAATATGACATGCTTTTGGAATTGCTGCACCTTCTTTCACCTCTACAGGAGCAAAACCATGCTATGTTCAGGGGTTCTCAGACGTTGTCCAACCAAGGGCTGATTTGAAAACTTCCCTGAAGGCCACAAAATCTCCAATAAACTGGAGAAGGTTGCAGTCGGCCTTATCTTTAATCTGCTTGGAGCAGGATGGAGACTGCAACCGCTGCAAGTTGGCTCGGCATATGAAATCAAGGTAGCCTCTGGCTGTATTGTGACGCCCCACGGGGAAGCTCATCAGCTGACGAGAACGGTGCTAGCCCCATGAAGTTACGGCAATTTACCCCGGTTCTGTGGGCTACATTTTGGGTCACTCCCTTGGGGAGGTGGCATGAGGCTGTTGTATTAGGAAAACATCACGATAGCCAGCAAAATCTATTGACCCAAAGCCATGAAGGTCACAGTCAATTGAGAACAAGGTCTATTGAAAATGTCACCATAATCCATAGCGGTTGATATGAATCACTGTACTGGCTTTGCACAATAAGGCGGCTTTTCTTTTCAGAGAAAGATCATGCAACTCACATGTCAGCCTGACCTTTCAAATAACATCAATGATAGGTCATGACTGAGCAGAACAGTGGGAGACCCAAGCCAAGAAACTCAGCAAAGGTAAAATTGTGTACAGGTTCTTCCAAGGTATTCCTGTCCCAAGCTACTGCTCCCCTCTGTCCTTTTCAAGAGTGCTAAACTCTCTTACAACTGTGGAAAAACCCCCACTTTTCTTAATTTGTTTTAAACTGCAGAATTGATACACGTAACAAAAAGAGCAGGAATTACTGACAAAAACCTTCCTAGGCCTCAGAATTTAAAGCCATGTAAATCATTGAATCATTTTAGAATTTTGGAGGCAGGGGAAAGTTGTACCTAATCAACCGGATTCATACTAAACCTTCCTGCAGGAACTATCGAGATTACCGATCTGCCCAAAAAGTGAGTACATCCTTGATGATATTAATGAGGACAGAGAAAAGAGGTACAGGAGGCTCTTCTAATGGGTAAATCAACCTATAGAGTTGAGTGACCCAAAGGTCAGGAAAATACTGACTCATCAATATTGCAACAGACTAACTAGAGATGGGTCTGAACTAAAGTCTGGATCTGAACATTAGGGAAAGGCAGACTGCAATCTGGATCCAGACTTTACCATCAGAAGGATCAACCTAGAACCTTGAATAAGAGCTCCGGCAAACTTTGGGACAGCTCTGAACTTTGTCGGCTCTGGTCCTCTTCTACTAATATTCCTGTCCCAAGATCTCATATCTGAGGGAGTTGGTAATGGGATACAAAGCCCAGGTCAACAGTGATGGAATTTCATTCCCACCTCAGATCAACCTCTGGACTTATGTGAAATGAATCGGATGGGTCACAGTCCACTTTTGAGGGAACAAAGGCCGCAGCATAAAAAGCACCATCCCAACTGGTCCCCAGAAGCGTGTGCACAATGGATCAATTGTTGTTGTTGATGAAGGTGGTTACAGTGAGGAGTGCCTACTGGCCCCAGCTAAGCTCGGGTCCCTATTGTGTTAAGTGCTGGACAGACACATAGAGATAGGCCCTCTCCTGAACAGCTTACAGTCCATGTCAACAAGACACACCAAGGGTGGGAGAAAAGAAACACCGTTGCCCTATTTTACAGGTGGGCACTGGAGGCACAGAGAGGGGACTGCCAAAATGATGCTCAGTGTGTGTGAGCGTGCACGTGTGTGTGTCTTTAAAAATTTACCATTGTTCTCAAGGGTGTGTGGGGTGGGAAGGGTGAATTCTCCATTGTTCCCAATGGGTTTATGGTGTGTGTTTTCTCCATTGCTCTCAATGGATGTGTAGAGACGTCTCCATTGTTCTCAAGGAGCGTGTGTGTGTCCATTGCTCTCAATGGGGTGTGCCCACTGCTTTGCTCTGGAATGCTGTCTGTGCACTTTTGGATTTTACTGCCGTGTTTCTAATGAGTGCCGGGCGGCAGACGCTGATTTGTTATCGCAGGGCGGCTCACGAGCACCGCGCCGCAAACGCTGGCTTGTTAATTAGAAAATCTGCCTTATAGTGATAGACTCAAGGAGCTCACTTGATTGAGCTTAACAAAGCTATGGTTAAGGGGCGACTTGGCTACAGTCTATATGTACTTACACGTGGAACAAATATTTAATCATGGGCTCTTCAATCGAACAGAGAAAGATACAACACGATCCAGTGGCTGGACGTGGAAGCTAGACAAATTCAGACTGGAAATAAAGGGTAAATTTTTAATGGTGAGAGTAGCTAATCATTGGAACAATTTATGGGTCAGGCTGGCTTCTCCATCACTGACAATTTTTAAATCGAGGTTGCATGTTTCTCTAACAGATCTGCTCCAGGAATTATTTTGGGGGAGTGGTCTGTGTGGTACAGGAGGTCAGACTAACTGGTCCTTTCTGGCCTTGGAATCTATGTTTTTAGGACACTGGGATATTCACGCTACTTATTTTCTGGTGGTTTGTTAAGTGCTCAGCTCTGTCCAATGGCTTGTTATTGTAGGGTTGCACAAACTGTTTTGTTATTCCAGGGCTGGCAGTTATTTTTATGGGATATTTTAAATATAAAAAGTGAGCGATTGAAATAGTCCAGTTGGAAAATCTTATCCCCCTGCTGCAGAGAACGGCATGGATTTGGCAAAGAAATAGAACAGGGGGGGGAAGCGCTTCAGCTGATGTTTGGACTGGCTGACCTTGGCCGTCTCCTTCGAACTGGGCGCATTAAAGCTCTGTCTTCTTTCCTCCTTTATAAGCATTACAAAGGCCTCCTGCATTCAGAGCAAACTCTGCAGCGGCTGCTTGTTCTTATTAGTGCAGGTTTTACGTTCTATGCATTAAACAAAATCCATATGGCGGGCCAGCTCCTCAGCTGCTGTCAGTCCATGCAGCGCCGTCGACATCAGCAGAGCGGTGCTGATTTGTGCCAGCTGAGGATTCAGCCTGGCAATTTTAAAGGCGTGCACAGAGCACGTCACAAAGAAATTAACGACAGGCAAATGCGGCAGCTGCAGTGGTAAAGGGCTGCACTGACTCCAGACTGGATTGCTGACACGGGGGAATAAAGAACAAACAGCATTCTGGCACGAAGGGCCCGATCCTGAGAGATGCTGGGCACCTCGCGGAGAGTCAGCTCCAAAGCCGGCCGGGAATTTTCTTGCGAAATGATTTTTGGATGGAAAAACGCAGTTGCTGCACAATCGAAGTCTTCCCCCAGAAAATGTTGATTTTGCAGAAATGTTTCGATTTTCCCTTGGGATCACTTTTTGTTTCAAGTCAGCTCGACATGAAGCTGCATTTGCCTCGGGTGCTGCGGTGCCTCCTGGGAGGTGTAGTTTGGGTGCTTTATGCCCCCGTTCTCTCAAATGGGCAGGGCTCCTTGGCTGGACTGTGCCTCCCACCATGCACTGTGGCCTCCCCCTGACTGACCTGCGTGGTGCATCATGGGAGTCACATGACTATGGTCCATGATGGAAGATGCACACAAGAAAAGAAATGTCAAGATTGGGATTTTTCTCTAGGAAGGAAATTCTGAGTTTCATTCAGATCTAGGCAACTCTCACTGAACTGAGGGCTCTCAGCTTCTTGCTGGGCTGGGTCCAGAAGGACCATGTCATGCATCACTCACTGCTGGACGGGCGCCTCCTTCTGGTCGCCCTGGAGATTAGCTCGAGGCCAACACCCCCGTCCGTGGTCTGCAGCCCGTCACTCCTTCTCTGCAGTCTGCCTGCAGCCCCTCTTGCGGCATCAGGGAATGCAACATCAGGAACTGCGGCGTCCTCTTTGTGGCTTGGCCCGCCAGCTGTGTCACGGTCTGTATCTCCCCCCCTTCCAGGGGAGTTTAGTGCCTCAATAGTACAGTCACTTTCCCAGTGGTGAGTGAGGGGGACCCAGGCCTGCCCACTACTCAGGGTCCCAGCTCAGGGACCCTGTGCATCACAGCCTCCTGCAGCGCCCCTTTTTTTCTAGTATTGCTGCATTTTCCTGAGCCACTTCCCCACGGCTACAGCACCCTCCTTAATCTCAGCAGCCTGTCCAGAGCTCCTTTGCTTCTCCCCAGGTTCCTGCCTGCACGGATCTGTTCAAGGTGCTGCAGGGTTGCGGCCTACTCCACACACAATCCTTCCTCCTCAAGCTTCAGGCACCCTCTCCCTGATGCTCTTTTTATATGGGCCTGCTGGGCCCTGATTGGCTGCTCCTCACAGTCCTTCTCCTATTGGCTGCTTTCACACAGCCTCCCTAGGGCTCTATTAACCCCTTACTGCCTAGTGAGGAGCAGACGCCCCATCACAGACAAATGCCAGGTTTGCCAGGGCTAGAGCTGGGTGAAGTCTTTGCAGCAAATAAATCTCCCTTCTTTCTGATCTCGAGTGGACCCTGAATTCCACAGATGTGTTCGTTATTCCAAATTAGTTATCAGATGTTTCATCTGGACAAACTACACTCTATTGAATGTCCATGAACTGGGTTTACCATTGGTTACCACTCTTTGATTGGCCACTTTTGTCACATGGTATATGTCCTGTTCCCTGATTGGATGAGTGTAACTAATAAAGATGGGGAGGCCATGATGAAGTCTCTGTCTTTTGACTCTTTCAGGGAGTGGCAGTTATGGGTTATGAACAGTTAGACCAGCAGGATTAGGGAATGTTGGGGACACTTTAAACCTTTCCCTTCCTGGGTCACTTGAGTCAGGTACTTGAGTCACTGAGACATCATTTTGAGAAAGATTAGGAATAATATAGACTGAAGTCCAATTTAAAATGATTTTTCTTTGGTTACATTCACACTAGTCATGGTGTGTGGTGCATACATATGTGTTTCCAGTTCTGAAGGTGTAGCCAGTCCCCAGACTGGTTTCTTTAACTGCCTGTGGGGTTAACTGGCTCTAGGCTGGGGTCTTGCTAGTCCTAACTACTCAGAGTACTGTCACGTTCTTTTGTCCCACCAAGACACTGGCCCGAGGATTAGGAATGCATTCCCTCTCTGATGCTGAGTTGAGAAAACATAAGAACGGCCATACTGGGTCAGACCAAGGGTCCATCTAGCCCAGTATCCTGTCTTCTGACAGTGGCCAATGCCAGGTGCTCCAGAGGGAATGAACAGAACAGGTCATCATCAAATGATCCATCCCCTGTCGCTCATTCCCAGCTTCTGGCAAACAGAGACTAGGGACACCATCCCTGCCCATCCTGGCTAATAGCCATTGATGGACCTATCCGCCATGAGAGAACTGGGCAGAGAACGCCAATTGCGTTTCACGGACGATTTAGAAATCTGGTTTCATTCCAATTCGGAACGAAAACCAAACATTTTGAAATTCTCCGCCACACAGAATGACCCTGCTCTCCTGGGAGCTTCGACTCCGGGGTAGTCTGCCTGGCGGGTTTCCTCAGACCCAGGGGCCCCAGGAGGTGTGGGCGCCTGGGCTGCCAGGGAGCCCTGGTCCTGGGAGCTGGGGCTCTAAGAACTTGCAGATCCTTGGCTTCGATCCGCCTGCTGGACGAGCTGCCAAGACGCCGGCAGGAGTAGAGCCAGGTTTTGTAACTAAGCTGAACTGTGAGTGTGTGGCTGATGAGTCATTAGTGGCCATTTTTCAATCGAAAAATATGCTTGAAAAGGCACCGTACATAGATCTAAAGAGCGTTGGGAGTGGAGGGGGGGGAGGGACCACCTCTTCTGCCCCCCATTGGCTCCACCACTGACAGCCAGGTGGGTGAGCTGAGGCCGGATTTGAACCTGCCCGGCAGGCAGGGCTCCATGAGAAACCCGCCTGGCTTCCGGAATTTTCCTGAAATCAACGCGGCCCCGCAGAACATTTTCATTCTGATGCCGCGGCAAATCCTGTTTAACAAAAAAAGTGTCACTGACATTTTTCTGCCCACCTCTGGTTCACTGTTGGTAAGCCCCAGGTGTAGGGTGAGCATCCCACACCCCCTAGAAGAAGAAGAGAACAGCCAGAGCAGAACAACAGGCCTGTCCAGCCCCACTCCCTACAAGTTCCCTACACCAGGGTCCGGGAGAATGGATGGGGCAGCCCTTTTCTGCTGGGGGGATCCAGCGGGAATTATTTTGGTCCTCTATGCTGCTGGTGTGTCATGGGGCTGGAGTGCAAGTCAATTGGCTTTGTGGGGCTTTTGATGGGACTAAGTAGCCATGAAACTACTCTGAACGTTGATAAAACCACCAAGAAAGAATCGAGCATGGCAGTTCTCCGGCCCGGTGAGGGATGCGGCCATGGCTGCGTCAGACGCAGCACGGCAGAGATGGCACATGGCAATGGAGGCCATTGGGAAAGTGGGACTAATGCCTGGCTGGGGAATTTCTGCAGCGTGACTCTTGGACGCCAGGAGGGACGTTTTGGAGCAAAGGGCTGGCTCCAGCGTGCTAATGCAAATGGCAGGAAAGGACCCGCAGGGGACGCGGTGTGTGTTGAAAGGTAAATTAATCAGAGCCATCTTGCAGCGCTCCCCAGTAATGCAGATGGGGAGGGGAGTGTGAAAAGCTCTGGGCCTTAGGAAAGTGCCACATGGGGCGGATAAAGCTGCTGAGCTGGGAGATGAAGGGAGACGTTACAGGGTGAAACTAATGTGAGAAAAGCCGAGGAGGGCAGGAACTTCCACACGGAGTGAGGTCCATGATGAGACAAAAACAGGGGCCAGGAAGGAGACCAAGGGGGTGTCACCAGACAAACGTGCACTGGTTTCATTAAGTCCCTGTGCGGACATTCTTAATTCTGTTTAAACCTGGCTTGTAGTGCCCTGACTCAATGCTCACTAATAAAGCAAGGGCTTTTCTGCACTGCAGCTGCACAAGGGGTAGTGGTAGGGTGACCAGATGTCCTGATTTTATAGGGACAGGCCCGATATTTGGGGCTTTGTCTTATATTGGCGCCTATTACCCCCCTACCCTATCCCGATTTTTCACCCTTGCTGCCTGGCTTCAAAAAAAGGTCTCAGCCACAGTCCAGGAAACGCTTGGTTTTTTTGATGGAAAATCAAACATTTTCGAGGGAGACAGACACTGCCCACGAATGTTCCTTGTTTAGCTGAAGACCCCAATTTCCCCATTGGAAAAAAACAGCAGTGGAAAACTTTCGGCCATCCCCAGGCATAAGGAGAGAGCAGAGCGGGATGAAGGAAAAGGAGGGTTGGATTCAGCTGCCCACTTCTGTGCCTGGTGATGCTGCTTGTCAAGTTCCTGGCCTCTGGGACATTCACACGCTGCCCTGACCTCGCTCACCCGAGCGTATGCGAAGCACAAGTCTGGAGAAGCATCCGTGAAGATTTAGTGACACACTTCGGAAAACCTCTGCCCGGCATGCTGGCTTGCTGCCGCGGGGTCTGACAGAACTCACTTGCCAGATGAATTATGGTCAGAGCCCACGATTAAGCTAGAACATGCCTGGCAGGGGGCTGGATTTCAGAGGGGCTTTGGGTATTTCTTTTTCTCTTGCATTTTCATAAAACATTTTTCTGCCTGGGCTGCCAGCGTCTTTCCATCTCTGCTCCCTGCAGCTGTTAAACAATGCTGCAGCGCGGGTTATTAGCTAGCCTCCGACACTGCTGGATGGCTCCCCACCTCTTTCCTCATTCCTCTCCGCCCTTCCGACAGTCTCCAGAGAGTTTCAGGAGCTTTATTAAGTCTGTTGCATTCATTGAGTCTACCCAAAGTGATGGTTGCTCTCTCCCTGGGGGGAGTCGAGCACCGTTACCTGCTGGCTGAAATCCAATTAGCTGATAGATGTAGTCAACATGTCGACACAACAGCTCCTGTATGAAAGCACATAGAACATATTGCACCAAGAACACCTGCATTTGTGTAACAGAGCAACACACACATGCATGCACACATACTACGCACTGGCACCGTGCAAAACCACAACCCTCGCAACCATAGATACGCACACAAATTTGTGCACGTGCACCATACACACCCACCTGTACGTGCTCATCCGTCATGCACACTCCTGACACAAGTACAGTCACAAGTGCATACTCCCCGCACACATGGGCAGACACTGGTATGCAAGCATCACACACTGGCTTAGCTCACGTGCGGTCGTGTGTGCGCATATGGAGACATATTCACAAGCACACACACATGCCTGCAGACCTAGGTACAGATTTGCATGTGCACACGCAGCTGGAAATAGGTCGCACGTTGGATATTGGGGTGTGCATGTGAGTGTCAGATATTTCAGTCCCAGCCCGTCTCAAAGCCACACGCAATTCCTCTTGAGCAGAGGTCCGTGGTACCTAGAACTGAATGAGTCATTATTGTGGCCGCTGGGTGACTTGTACCAATCTAGCACAAACAGGTGCTGCATGTTTTTCTGTCCCGCTCCTCTGGTAAATATGACACATGGGAGAGTCTGAACGTGCCCCTGGCAGCTCCGTTCCTCCCACAAGCTGCTTTGTGACTGACAACACTGAATTATTTGCAGGCCTATTTGACTGGGGTCACAAATTCCGGCACCGGATCTCAAATTCCGGCTCCTTCTCCTCCTGTCTGCCTTCTCGTCGTTGTCAAAGAGAGAGAAGATTGAGCATCTCAGGTCTTACCCAGGGGCTATGCTGCGGTTTTCTTAAGTCTTTTGTGGCTGGGAAGAAGCAGCTGTGGAGGAGGCAAAGCTCCCTGAGCAGGTTTAAATTCTACAGAGAAGCCACGGAGCTTGTTCCTGGTGTAAACACATGCCCTGCAGACAGCACATGTGACGGTTACTTTATCAATCACACAGTGCCTAGGAAACCGGGACGAGAACTCTGCCCCGCTAGTCTCAAAGACAGCTCTGCCACTGGAGCTGAGATCTGTTGTAGCAGCTTGCATTCGCAAGTCCTTTTACCTCTCGGTGGGCCCAGCCACTAGAGGGAGACATCGCTCATTCAGCTCAGACAGAAACAGAAACACAAATTCACAAATGGTGCGGAGAAAGTGAATGAGGAGGTGTTATTTACTCCTTCACATAACACAAGATTCTATGGTGGTGAAGCACTGGAATGGGTTACATAGGGAGGTAGTGGAATCTCCTTCCTTAGAGGTTTTTAAGACCCGGCTTGACAAAGCCCTGGCTGGGATGATTTAGTTGGGAATTGGTCCTGCTTTGAGCAGGGGGTTGGACTAGATGACCTCTTGAGGTCCCTTCCAACCCTGATATTCTATGATTCTATGATTCTAAGAACCAGGGGTCACCCGATGAAATTAATAGGCAGCAGGTTTAAAACAAACAAAAGGAAGTTCTTCACACAACACATGGTCAACCTGTGGAACTCATTGCCGGAGGATGTTGTGAAGGCCAAAAGTATAACTGGGTTCAAAGAAGAATTAGATAAGTTCACAGAGGATATGTCCATCAATGGCTATTAGCTAAGTTGGTCTAAGACACAGTCCTATGCTTTGGATGTCCCTAAACCTTTGACTGCCAGAAGCTGGGACTGGATGACAGGGGAAGGATCACTTGATAATTGCCCTGTTCTGTTCATTCCCTATGAAGCATCTGGCACTGGCCACTGTCAGAAGACAGGATACTGGGCTAGATGGACCTTTGGTTTGACCCAGTGTGGCTGTTCTTATGTTCTTAAACAAACCTGTGATAAGTAATAATCCCTGCCCCAAAGAGCGAGAGTTTCTTCAGGCCCTGAATTCAGGGATGGATGAACTGAAATCAGCGAAACTTTTTTATAAAGCCAATGCCGCGCCAGTGAAGAAAGGGCCTGGTTTTATTAATGAGCATCGAGCTGTTAAATGCAATCATCAGCTCCTCTGCCTTTATCCTGGAGTCCGACTCTGCTCAGGTCAGAATCCCTAGCAGCAGAAGAGCTCCAGATGATCCAAATTCATTTATTAAATAGATGTCTAAGTGCTTCTGTCAATTAGTCGGATGGGTGATAGAATCAGAGGCAGGAGCAAGAGAGGGGTAGTGGTTTAGCTGGAGATTAGATGTGCCAGCAGAATGCTTAATTCAGATCCACAGCAAATGCCCTGTGGAAAAGTAATCCGGCTGCACTTTGGGTCCAGATCCCTGGGAGGCAGATAACACAAAAGTCAATTAGGAAACAGTCTGACACCTGATCTGTTCCACTGGAGTAGCTTTGATTAGACCCATGGAATTATTCTGGGCTTGAGTCTCAATTATACTAATTCTCCTTTACACCCCCCGGGCAGTACAAAGGGGCCTTCAAGTGGATGTCAGTGTCATTAACTCCGAGTTGACCCTGGCAGAGAAGCGTAACGTGGTTTTAGCATAAATGAGACCCAGGCCCATAGACTTCAAGCCCCATTAAGCCAGGTGGACTAACCGTTCCCAACATTATGTGACACTGTTGATCCAGACAACTCAAAGCGATAGTGATTTGGGAAGGCTCAAATCCTGCCTGTTACGGGCTGGCTGGCTCTGGGAGCTGGAGAAACTGAGGCTGAACCTACAGACTGAGCCATATGAGGGGAATCAGGCAAATTTGCCATAAAGAGCAGAAGGGAGGTAGGGCAAGGGAAACAAAAGTCTGGCTTAAGGGGTAAGAAAGCCCAGCTGGGGAAGGGCCTGGGCTAGACCCTGAGGGACCAGGGAAGATTCAGAGAGAAAGGAAAGCTCTCAGGCAGGGCAAGAAGTTAAGAGGCTGGGTGGGAAGCGGCCCAGGGAAAACTGCAGCCAGGGAGCAGAGCAGATCCATCAGTACAGGGCCCTGAGCCGGGACCTGGAGTAGAGGGTGGGATGGGATTCTCCGACTTGCCCCAGGGAGAGGACATACAAGCCCCCCAGAGGGGTTATCGATCCCAGCAAGGGGACCACAGGCAGAGCTGAGGACAGGAGGAGGAAGAGCCCCAGAAAGGGGGAAGGATTTTTGTTTGTGTGGAAGACATTTTTTGAGCTTTCAGTTTGGATACCTATGACCCTGGAAGGGGTCTACTTAAGATGGTGACCTGGCTGGAGGGTTGAGTCACTGAAGAGGCACCACTGGAATGACCGCCAAGAGGGGGCGCTAGCTCAGCGAGAGAGCTGTTATGCCACGCCTGGCCACGAGGAGGCGCCCTACGGTGAATGCGTTTGCACTGCCCAACAGCGGGTCTTTATTGAATGAGAAAATTGTGGCAATGTGAATCTAGCTAGGCTAACAGCTCAATAAATTGCCATGGCCTCCAGAAATTTGGACCCACACTTTGGCCCAAACTACCCTTTGGGGTGAGGATGGAACCAGAGATCAAATAAATTCTCCATTGTCAATGATGCTCACTGAAAATAATCCAGACTTGGAGCCATATCATGAACCAGAGAGCCTCAGGATGGAGTCTTCCAAAACACCTAAGTGATTTAGGAGCACCACTAGCCATTGACAATCCCTCTCATTAGGAGTGGAAGAGCCCTGGAATAAGTATGGCTAGCCAGCTGCTTACCAAAGAGACTTTTCTGTGTTTACCATTAGTTATTAAAGCTGGGCAAAATCTTTTGGCTGAAATGTTTGGATTTTTTTTTTCCAGCTTGAAATGACTTCATTGTGACCAAGTATTAAAAATCAAACCCACTGAAATGGTTAAAATTGAAACCAAATGTTTTGCTCAACCTGAAACAATTTTCTTAAAACTTTTGGATTTGCCATAAATGTAACAGCTCTAGTGTTATTTGTGTTGTGGTAGCATCTAGAATGCAGGACCCTAGTGCTAGGTACAGTACAAACACAGAGCGAAGAGACGGTGCCTGCCCTGAACAGCTTACAATCGAAATGGTTATCTTTGAATTTTTGCAGAAATCAAATCTAACTTTAAGTTGACAACTATCTCATGGTATTGGTACCTCCAAGCAAGGCATTATAGGTAGACTTGGAAGGATCAGATTTTTTATTGGTAAATGTGGGTAAAAAATGATTTCACTGTACACACACTGCCCAATTTTTTCCCATTGATGATCACTGAAATTTACAGGCAGGCCAAGTAAGAATCATGGTGCTTGAGAGTTTGATTTAAAGCTATTTCCTTTGTATATTTTGACATGGAACGCTGACAATTTGTGTTTTAGTGGTTGTGAAGCTTTGACTGTTTGAATCTGGATGCCTGTTGTCATTGAATAACGATTGTCTGACCCTCTTCCTCCCCCCCCACAATTTCGAAAATTTAAATTGATACTTGGGGTGGAAAAATGCTAACACCCCCTAACTTTGTGCATCTGTGAAAATGTAAATAGATAAACAGAAAAAATGCTTAAAAATAAGCCTCTACTACCCACTGAAATGATAGAAAAATCAAATTCTGCCAAGCCTAATTATAGGTAACATTTTCAAAAGCACCTAAGTGCCCGAGGAGCTTAAATTCAGTTTTCAAAAGTGACCTAGGTACTTAGGCCCAGATCCTGAAAGATATTTAGGCTCCTAACTGATGGAAGTTAGGAACCTAACTACCTTAACAGCCTAAATCTCATTGAAAGTCAATTTGATTTAGGCTCCAGAAATGGGACTTAGGCTCCTCAACCCGAGGTCCTTTTGAAACATTTGCCCTGTATTGTTCAGCTTTCTGGAAAAGCTGTTTTATCCCGAAAGCTTCCTTGAATAGACGCAATGGCTTATGGCTGCAGAGAAAAGAAACAAACAATAACAAATTTGCATCAGTCTTTGCTGACAACTACCCTGACAGTGAAATGTCTGTTAGGAAAAGTATTTGGCTAGACACATAACCCCAGAGGAACGGGGTTTGTTTTGGAAAAGACAACCTGCAACTCTGGGATGCAGCATAATAGAATTTCTTTAAGAGACTGTCTAAATGGTTCATTACGCCAGCCGGGTTGTTATTGTATGTTTATTATGTGTATTTCCATAGCACATTGGAGCCCCAGTTACGAACAAGGACACCAATGTCCTAGGTATAGTTAAAATTTGCATATGGATCGAGGGGCGGAATTACTGGACAATCTGTGGGGAAAGTGGTAATTTTAAGCATAGATGGCAGATGTGCAGTTGTTAGCATGCAACTCATAGTCGAGTATTGCAAATAGTTGGATATTTATTGCCAAAGGATTCTTTTATAACCCTACTGAGGCTTCCTAAGATAAATGATCACACTTGTAGAAATGAACTAGAAATTAATTTCTCATTAGTGTATAGCTGCTAGAGTCTCGGTAGCCTGTCATTGTGAAAAGGAAAATAAGCTAAAATTAGATATGGTAGGTTATTGTTATGGAATAATTAATGCATCAAGTACATACCCAGCAAAACAGTGAGAAGAGAAACATAAATAAGTAGATATTTGGGTGCCGTGTCTTCAGTCCTCAGACAGAGATTACTTGCTCTCAGAAAAATCATAGCATTTTGAATATTTCTGAGACTCTTAATAAGCTTGATAGACTTGCCTGGATTTGTAAATATGAATAAAGGTAGAATTATCTTTGAGTTTAAGAACATCCCCAGGGAAAAATGTACTCAGTGGGGTAAAGAGATTCATCCTATTTCACAGTATTTCCATGCCAGATAGAACTGTCTGATAACTATATCAAAGCATAATGTTTCTGTAAACAAAAAGTGATATGTTCATTTCTATAATAGTTAATATTATATTTCTTATGCTTTTATGGTAATGATTAGTAAACTTATTAAGATTTCCTAGGTGAGCAGACTTTTTTTTAAAGAAAGAAATCCATATATAACAAATGGCAAAAGGGAAGGTAGATGGCAATGAATATGGATTAGCTGTTAAGAACTGTAGGCAATTGATAAGGGAAGCTAACCGTACTGATGAACTATCTATGGATAACAGAGGTAATGATGATCGTTTTTGAAAAAAGGGCCATTTCTGACCCCCCCACAAATCCCCCCTTTTCATTCAAATAATTTTGACCAGCTCTCATGCCCTCTGTGCTCCCAGATGCTGCTTTTGTGCATTCCCCCAGCAGCTGGGCAGGTTCTTCTGCTCCTTCCCATTTGCCATCCCCACTCAGCACCAGGAGAGAAGGTGTCAACCGGCATGGGCAGAGAGGAGCCTGCTGTCGCCGGATGCAGTGAGGGATGCACTCCGCTGCATCCTCTGCTGGCAGGAGGGCAGACGAGCAGGGATTTTACATGTGGCCTCCTGGGAGTGCTGTCTGGAGGAGGCTGTGTGGAGTAAATGGGGAGAGGGTCCCCCTGTGTGGCAACAAGCCGACTTTAGCACCTCATTTAACTCTCAGGGGAAAGACCAGGGCTGACCAAAAATGTTCCATCCAAACTTTTTTTGGACAGAAAATGGAGTTTTTGACAAAGTGAAAATATTTGTGATTTTTTTCTTCAGGAAAAAAAAATCCAATTTTCCCTCAACCCCCCCAAATTTCGAGTAAAAAACTGAACTTTTTTTTGTTTTTTGGTAGTTTTCAGCCAACTTTTGTGGTGTTTTTTTGGGGGGGGGCAGTTTCTGGATGAAAAGTTTGGTTATTTCCTCTTAAAGGAAAATACAAATATTTTTGCCAAACATTTCCATGGGGAAAGAAAAAAAAATCCCTATCAACTCTAGGAGAAATGCTTCCTCCGCAAAAAGGGACGATTCTTCAGAGCATTGGGGAAGCTGATCTCTCAGATGGCCTCTCCCATGCACACACCTGTCTCTGTTGTAAAGTAGCTACCAACAGATAATGACAGGAGTGGATGTTATGCTAAAAATAACCGGTGTTGGGCAGGAGGACAGACTCTATAAAGACTGGGAGTGGTTGGGTCATTACAAAACCTAAACTTTATTTCCCCAATACTAATTTCTCCCTACTGTTACTCACACCTTCTTGTCAACTGTCTGTAATGGGCCACTCTCTTACCACTTCAAAGTTATTTTTCTTCCCTTGGTATCCTGCTGTTAATTGATTTATCTCATTAGACTGACCTAATACTTGGTAAAGCACCCCCATCCTTTCATGTATTTATACCTGCTCCTGTATTTTTTACTTCATACATCTGATGAAGTGGGTTCTAGCCCACGAAAGCTTATGCCCAAATAAATTTGTTAGTCTCTAAGGTGCCACAAGGACTCCTCGGTTTTTTTCTATAAACACTGTGGTCCCTTCTGGCCTTAAAATCTGGGTGTCTCTGCCATAATCGTAGGTGGGAGTCTCAAAGTATGGATCAGGTGACCAGATGGGGGAACTCTATTGACTAGTGTGGTGGGGCGGCTGCCCCACCACCATGTGAGAGGGGGCTAGAGTAGGCCAGAGAGGCTGCGCAGGCCAGCGGCCAATCAGCAAAGGGCTGCATCACAAGCCGCCCTGCGCCAGCAGCTCTGACTCCAGCAGCCTGCTTGTTATGCCACAGCCACGCGCCTGTCAAGAGGACCCCAACGCCCTCCCCAGTCTCAAATTTTCCCAAAACCACATGCTCTGCAGTGTCCATCCCTCTCCTGGACCATTCAGAAGAATCATAGAATCATAGAATATCAGGGTTGGAAGGGACCTCAGGAGGTCATCTAGTCCAACCCCCTGCTCAAAGCAGGACCAATTTCCAACTAAATCATCCCAGCCAGGGCTTTGTCAAGCCGAGCCTTAAAAACCTCCAAGGAAGGAGACTCCACCACCTCCCTAGGTAACGCATTCCAGTGCTTCACCACCCTCCTAGTGAAATAATGTTTCCTAATATCCAACCTAGATCTCCCCCACTGCAACTTGAGACCATTGCTCCTTGTTCTGTCAAGAATCATAAGGTTCGTGTGCCCCTCTAAAGAGACAAACTGCCCAGCTCAATCACTTCAATTCAAACACAGCCCTGGATTGGTTGAGATTCAAAGTTAAACACGTTTGCTGACAAAAGGAGATGGGATTTTCAGTGAGTTCAAGTAGGAAGGGTAGAGTAAGAAATGGTTACAAGGAAATAAAAGAGAAACAGCGGCTAAGACTAAACAAGACAAGCTCCAGCGTTTGTTCAAGGTAGTTTCCTTACCAAGTTACCTCCCAACTAGCTGGCTGACCACCCCTCTGGTCAGTGTCTCCCACAAAGTCCAAAGGGCTCGGTTCCTTTGTCTGCAGAGGTGACTTAGGGGAAAAGGGGGGGACACACGGAGTCCCTGGCATGTATTCAGCATAGATACAGCTTCAAGCACCTCTGCAATAGTCTATGGATCTAACAACCAGGTGGGAAGTGGCCCAGGGACAGATGGAGCCAACACGTTAAACTCCATTAGGAGGACGGCCAGAGCAGAGATGGGATGTTTTATGTGTGTGTGCGGGGCGGGGGGGGGGGAACCTTCAGAATAATCCATTTCAAAGGGTCACTGGACTAGAAAAGAGAGGGGACCAGGTGGACAAGGGGAGAGTCAGGTGAATGACTGATCTCCTGATGGAAAGAAGAATAACGGTGCTGGAGGGAAAAGAGGACTGTGAATGGGGGCCCTGGTATGTGAGGAGGAGAGGGCGGGACACAGGGAGTCTCTGGGTGGGTGGGGGATGGAGCGATGGAAGGAGCCCCTGGTGTATGCAATGAGCTTGGCCAATGCAAGCTACCGAGTGTGCCACCCTCTAGCAGTAATCAAGGTGGAAGAATAGCTTGAAATTCACTGCAGAGGCAGCCGCAGGGCATTCAAGCTTTCAGGTCAGGCTGCATGGGACTGAGCCACTGCAGAGGAATTTCCTCACTTTTCCTGACCCTGACCCAGCACAGGACAAAATAAATTGGGCCTGGTCCTTTGTTTTGTTTGTTCTTATGAATGCCCACAAAGCAGTTTTTTTAAAGGCTTCTTTTCCGTATTTGTTTATGTCAGCAGTTCAGCTCTGATCCACTCAGCTGTTCCTGGAAGGCTGATGACTAGTAGGTTGATGACACCATAAATACCAAGAAATGTCGCTAGAATTCAGACACCAGTGATGATGAGCACAGTGTAACCCTTAACCACTGCCCCGCCCCCTTTTTGCGCCTCCTTGCTCTCGGGTAAGGGATACAATTGGTGGAAAGAGGAAGTGATTTTTGGTTCAGATTACTTAAAACTCCTTCGTGTTTGCTTGGTTTAATACCCATTTCACTCAAATGCCCAATACACCTTTGGCAGAAAAGCTCTCTCTGCTAAAGATTAACAGTTTTTGTGGGGAGGGAATCGTGGCCAGTTTTTGCATCTGTATCACAGTGCAGAGTGCAGATGGATTCACGGTGGTTTTTGCACGACTGGTGCTCTAGCTTTCTGCCATGCGCGCTGCATCTGCTGCAGTTCATCTGTGAATCGTGGTGATCTGGTCAGTCGGCTCGGGACCAGGGCATCACTGGTAATGGCCAGCAGGCTCTTGTACTAACTTATCGGTGCCTTGGACTTGTATTTCAGTGGCTTATTCTCCAAGGGCGAGTTGAAAACCTAGCGGTTGGGTGTAACTGGGTGGCTCGCCCCTCAAGGGCTGGACGGCTGGGGCCAGCTAACCCGGATTATCAATGAGCCACATCTGGACAATTGCCCTGCAAAGAGCCACAGGAGGCGGCAAGGAAGGGAGAAAGCTCAGGACGTTACGGCATCATCTGCAGAGAGGAAAGAAAGCTCTCCAGGCGGGGGAGCCTGGTAGACACCCCAGATTACAGAGGCCCCAAGCTGGAAGGCCTAGGTGGGGGAAGAGAAGCCAGGGGGTGGTAGTGTGGACTTATGAATGGACTTTGTCTGGGGGGTTGAGTTTTATTTACAGTTTATTTTATATCTGCAAACCTAGTCCCCAAGGAGGAGTATTTTTGACCAAGGAAAAGCCTGAAGCAAAGTTGATTTGAACACTCCAAGAGGGGAAACCGAGGCAGGCTGTCTGTAGCATGGCCCTTGGCCAGGAGGGGGCGAATGGGAGGCAGCTGGCCCGGTCATAGCGGGGCTATTCCCTGCTGGCTGGGAACATCTTCCCAACCAGGGCTGGCTCCAGGCACCAGCTTAACAAGCAGGTGCTTGGGGCGGCCAAGGGAGAGGGGCGGCACCTGCGGCAATTCGGGGGCAGCAGGTCCCTCACTCCCTCTAGGAGCGAAGGACCTGCTGCTGAACTGCCGCCACCGATCACGGCTTTTTTTTTTTTGCTTGGGGCGGCAGAAATGCTGGAGCCGGCCCTGTTCCCAACACACCTTCTGTGGCTTGTTCAACTCCCCGGCACGCTGTCATCACCGTCTCTCTCCTCTGCGACTCCGTGAAGGGAGCTGGGGGGAAGGAACACGCCACCGAGAACAAACATGTTGTCACCCTGCGAAACCAACAAGACAACTGGCTGCGAGGGCCATTTGTCTCGGCTGTCAGGGAAGCTGTCACGGTGTCGCCCGCCGAGCCCGTTGCTGTCTGAGCCGGCAGAGTCGTTAAGATCTCGGTGACAAGGCAACTTCTCTCTCCCTCTCCCCGTTGAACGTCCTCACAGGGTGCCCTGGTGCCGTTCCCAGAGCAGGCCCCGGTGTTGCGTCCCTGCAGAAATCCAGGGGGTGCACAGATGATTGGTGCGAGGGTCCAGCCCCCTTGTGAGATGGGTCTGTGCCCCTTGTGGAGGACAGAGCTAGCGAGGCCAGAAAGGCTGTGTTCCTGCGCCCTTTCCCAGCAGGCTGTGGGACAGTTTAGGACAGGAAGTGTGACGATTCCAGCTTCCCCCAGCAGGTACAGAGGGCAGAGCGGCACAGCTGCAACTCCCAGCCTCGGTGCCATGAGCAGCACCGGCCTCACAACTGTTCCCGGGGCATGGGGGAGGGGAAGGGATTGAGGCACAGGGGGATGCTGCGGAGGGTCACTAGCTCTACCACACGAGGGGCCTGCGTTTTGAAATCTGATCTTTCTGGACTCCCCCACTCCTGAGTTACAAGAGATCTCCCTTAGCTCATATTCTGTGCCTCAGTTTCCCCATTGGGGCAAAGAATGCTTCCCTTTCCTTTCAGAGACATCAGAGGGGAAATCCGTTAATATTTGGGCAGCGCTTTGACATCCTGAGGCAGGAAGTACTCTGAATTTGCTGCTCAGAGTCGTTTTCCTGCACTCTCCTCGCCTGCCTTATCTACCAGCTGTGGCGAGAGAGGCTGCGTGGGAATGTGGCCCACAGGATCTTAGAGCCGTGGGAGGCTGGTTCGTGCTGAGACTCCAGGCGTTCGGATGCTTTCAGCTGAGCAGCTGTGGTGAGTGGGAGGCTTGGGGATATGCCCATGGGGCTACAGAGCTCTAGCTGGCAGAAAGCGGCGGATTTTTCCCAGGGCGGGTGGTCCTTTCTCTCAGAGCAAGATTGGGATCCTTGTCGAAAAGCTGCAATTGTGGAGACCGTGCGGAGGAGGGACAACTGCCTGGCGCCTGCAATAATGGCAGAAGCATTCATCCCGCAGCTAAACGCTGAAGGGCGTTCAAGTTGCAGTTGCTCCTGGAAAGTAGGGACGGCCCTGGCAGGGAATATTTCATCTTTGCTGCTGGATAGCTGCTGAGGGCTGAGGGCCAGGATCTGGGTTGGTACTAAGAAACCATCTCTCTCCTTGCACTGATCTGCTGCACACATTCATGTGCTCCAGGCAGCAGGCCCGGCCCTGAGTTCCTAATCCAGCCCAGGATGGAGGGAGCCCAGGGCGTAGGCCCGGCTGGGAGCAGGAGAGCCAGAAAGAACCACCGGGGCTCTTTGCGTCCAGCAGCCTCCATCCAGAGTCCTGTCTCTTGACAGCACAGTTCATTACCCCAGGGAGCCGCGTGGGGCAGGAGGAGGACATCCCTCCCTGCACTCCAGGCCCTGGGTGCAGTCCTCAGCGTATCACTTGCGCTTACCCAGCCGCTCTGTCCCGGTGGTTCTGCCCTTCGGGAGTTGTTCAATACAGTGACTCAAAGCAACCTCCCCAAACCAAAGTGTTGTTTAATCTTAACAGTGGGAACAAAGCCAAGCATCCGAGGAAAAGGGGCTGTAGTGGGGCGGCTGCCCCACTCTGTCAGAACAGGGGTTAAAAGCAGCCCTGGAGAGGGCTGCGGCTGGGATAAAAGGAGTGAGACCAACTGAGGGAGTCGCTGACCACAGGTGTGGCCAGTTCAGTCAGGGCCCAGCTGGCCCTGATAAGAGGGCTGGGGGCCAGGAGACAGAGGAGTCTCACCCTAGCCCTGGCATGGGAAGGGCCTGGCTGCCTGGGAGGAAGGTACCTGAAACAGAGCAGGGCTGGGGAGGGGCAAAGGGAGCTGGGGAGCTCCAGCCTGGTAAACCCCCTGGCTGCAGGCCTTGTTAAAGGCCCAAAAAGGTACTGGGGCTGCAGAGGGGCAGCCCGGGGATAGGCAAAGGCAGCAGGTCCTACCCCCTTGCCAGTGATGACTGGCCATTACAGGCTGCCGTCTGCCCCAGGGAGCGGGGGCTAGATGACGACTGGCAGTAGCCACTGAGGCAAGGTGGGCTTACAGGGTTGGGAGCTCCCCTGGGAGGGGAGACCCAGAGCGGGTGGGGTACTGCTGGGGCAGAACCCTGAAGTAAAGGGCACCGGGGTCTTGGAGGGACATGGGGCCTGAGGCAGGCAAGACACGGGCCAGCAGAGGGTGCTCTGAGGCTGAAGAGCTAATTCCCAAGATGACCAGCAGGAGGCATCGCGCCGGTGAGTCTGCGATCTGCTACACGGGCTTTCAAACAACGGAAAGTCTCCAGCATGTCTGTCTTCTCCAGAGTCCTGCTGTGCCTCCATAAAGACTTAGGCAGGTCTCTAGGGTCTGGGTCCCCCTCCCTGCTTGAAGGGGTGTGTCCTTTTAAATTTAGTCAGGCTCTCTGTTCGGTCAAGCTTGGACCTCCCTGGGACAAGCCAGTCCGGTGAGCATTTCCGGGGGTCTGAAGTAGAACAGCAAAGTGACTGACTCTTGCATTGCCCGTTCCGTGTCAGTAGGTGGGTGGCTTACTCGGACCATTGGACTGCCTTCCTGTTTGTTTTCCCCCGTGGCCTGCTATTAAACCAAACCAACGTATCCAGCCAGCGAACAGCCCAGTGACTAATTCACATATTCCTAAGTTATTACAGAGCAGGCCCTGGTCCATCCCCTGAGCATAGCAACTTCTGCACTGGGCCCAGGGGTGGCTCCAGGCACTAGCGCAGCAAGCGCATGCCTGGGGCGGCAAGCCGCGTGGGGCGGCCTGCCGGTCGCTGTGAGGGCGGCAGGCAGGCGGCTTTTGGCAGCGTGCCTGCGGGAGGTCCACCGGTCCCGCGGCTTTGGCGGCAATTCGGCGGCGGGGACGCCGATGGCACGGCACCGGCAGTCCTCCCGCAGGCATGCCGCTGAATCCGCGTGACCAGTGGACCTCCTGCAGACATGCTGCCGAAAGCCGCCTGCCTGCCGTGCTTGGGGCGGCAAAAAACACAGAGCCACCCCTGACTGGGCCTAGAAGAAAGGAGGTAAGGATAGATAGATAGGAGGGGATGTATGGGGATGGATAGATAGATAGGGAGATCTACCTCCTGTTAGATATGATCCTATTGGGATCCAGGAAGTCTGCCCACTGCTAAAAGATCCCCTCCCACCCCCCAGCCTAAGGCGGGGACCCACAGGACCTGGAAACCAAATGATTACGGGGGACAACTAATGAAATAATAGGGGCAGGAGTGCGGTCAAAGGGTCAAACGAAGGGAATCCTGTTAGATATGATACTAGGAAGATTCACTGGCCTTGTGGGGGAGTGAGGACGCTGAGCTAGCAATGGCGTGGAAGACAGAACACCAGACCCTTGGGGATCTCTAAGGAGCTGCAGACAATTGAAGATCCAGCCCTGTGTCTGCTCAGTGCCCTGGGCTCAGAAGTCCCTCCCCCTGCACGAATAGGACCACGTTGACCTCATTTAGAACCGAGCGGCTCGGCTCGCTGCCTGCGGGATGGGGATATGGTAGGGTGACCAGACAGCAAGTGTGAAAAATCGGTACGGGGGTAGGGGGTAATAGGAACCTAAATAAGAAAAAGACCCAAAAATCGGGACTGTCCCTATAAAATTGGGACATCTGGTCACCCTAGGATATGGAGACCTGGGCTGCCCACAGAAGTTACGCCCGGATTAATTAACGGTGCGATGTTAAACCAGTGTGGCTGTGGGTGCGGGCACTCTTCCATCGCCTTAGCCTGCCCTGGCAATTTACCAGTGTGAGTGTGCACAGACAGCTGCATTGGTTTAACCAAACGGTTTAACATGGCTTGTTGTGAGCATGTTATCCTGCAGAATTGAACAGGTGTGACTGATGGGGGATTATCTTTGCACATTAACTTAGCTTGCAAAGATAATTGCCCTGCACAGAGTTAATGAATCACCTTGGCACACCGAGGTCCTAGGTAAAGCCCACTGCCTGATTGCACATCTAGAGGAAATTACTTTTCTAATGACACCTGCTATGATCTTCAGCTCTGTGTTTCTTCTCGCTGCCTCTCTTCAGTGTGTGTGACGCTGGTGTAAGAGCCTTCTTCTCTGCCCCCACTGACTTGCCATCGCATTTTGGAGCGCATCTGCCAGCATCTTTCCTCCCTTCCTTGCTTGGGTTTTTAATGCCTCACTCCCTCTGCTATTGATTATTTAAGGCTGTCAGGCATTTTAGGATATATATATTGCCTAATATATATAAGGTGCAATCCAGCTCTCTCTTGTGTAGCACTGATACATGCTTTTAGGTGTTCATGTCCAACTGTTCATACATTGACACCGATGGTATATACATGATTAAATCACGGCACATGCTCTGAGGGTCTTCTGTGGGCAGGGCCGGCTCCAGGCACCAGCTTGTCAAGCAGGTGCTTGGGGCGGCCGCTCCGGAGAGGGGCGGCACGTCCAGGTATTCGGCGGCAATTCGGCGGACGATCCCTCACTCCCGCCGAATTGCCGCCGCAGATCGCGATCGCGGGTTGTTTTTTTTTGGCTGCTTGGGGCAGTCTGTGGGAGATTCACACACATACACACACACATACACACACACACACACACACACACACATTTTTACCCCACAATCTAGTTCTTTAAAAAGAGGAACAGGTGCCAGCTTCTTCTGCCTGTATCCCCGCAGCTTGTCGGCTGCTGCCATGGGTCAGCGGCATGGTCTGCGACTCATTTTTCATCACAGACAGGTCGGCTGAACTGGCGTGCTGGGCTTGTTTGCCAACGACACTCGTACGAATCCCCAGTGGAGATTTCCTGTCTCTGCTCAGAATGCAGCAGATTCTCTGTGCTAAGGGAATGGACTTTCCTTTTTCAGCACAAAGGACAGATGCTTCCCTGAGGAATTGCCACATCCAGAACAGACAGGTGATCTAGCTTCTCCAGTAGCATCTAATCGCATTCGCAGGTGCCTCAAAATACAGTGTAATACCCAGAGGGTCAGGGGGAAATATTCCCTGACCCCAGCAACTGATCAACTTATGCTCTGAAAGCACAGAATGTGGGAGACCTGGGTTCTATTCCCGCCACTGGCCTGCTGGGTGACCTTGGGCAAGTCACTTCTGCACCCCGTGCCTCAGTTTCCCCATTTGTAAAATGAGGATGCTGCTGTCCTTTGCAAAGCACTCTGCGATCTGTTGACAAAGAGCACTATAGAAGAGCTAAGTAGTATTGTTATAACGTTATCAGCCCTTGTCCCCATGACCCAAGTGAGTGTCACTGCAGTTGATATTCATATAACGCAATGATTCTCAAACTGTGGGTTGGGACCCCAAAGTGGGTCGGGACCCCATTTTAATGGGGTCACCAGAGCTGGCTTAGACTTGCTGGGGTGCAGGGCTGAAGCCCAAGCCCCACCGCCCAGGGCCCAAGCCCCACAGCCCAGGGTCCAAGCGCCACAGCCCGGGGACGAAGCTGAGGCCTGAGGATTTTAGCCCTGGGCGGCCAGACTCAGCTTATAGGCCCCTTGCCTGGGGCTGAATTGGCTTTGCCCCCCCCCGCCCCGGCAGCAGAGCTTGGGTGGGTTCAGGTTTCAGTCCTCCAGCCTGGGGTCACGTCGTAGGTTTTGTTGTCAGAAGGGGGTCGCAGTGCAATGATGTTTGAGAGCCCCTGATATAACAGTTACGGGGCACAGTGATACTACACTTGTTCTGTCTTGTTTGCAAGACGTCTGTTCTCCACCCTCCACAAACTGCACCCTCCTCTGTACATGGGAGGGCCTCCAACAGAAGGTACAGAACTTTCAGGGCAGCATCTTAGGGTATGTCTACGCTGCAGTGGAAGCCCAGGATTTGAACTGAGGCTCAAGCCGAACTCCTGTTCTGTCTACACATACATCGCGACCCTGGGCTCCTAGGGGTGGAAGATCTGAGCGTGAGTCAAGCTGGGATCCAGGGTTCAAGCCCTATTGCTTTGCAGTGTAGACACAGCCCCCACTGGACTTGTGCTCTGGCAGTTTGCCAAAAGTATCCCACAATCCCATGGGCAGACTCACTTTGTCCTCTGGACAGTCAAGTTTGGTGGACAATCAAATTTTCCCACAGTGCACCACGAACAAAGGGTGGCCACAGTTTGGGCGGGTGCAAGGAAGTCTGGGGTATGGGTGGTTGGACTCGGCCCCGCATAATGCAGTGTAGACGCTGGAGCCCCAGGTTGGGACCCAGGGTTCACCAATTTCTAACCTGGGGTTGCAGAGTGCAGACGCTCAAGCCCTGGGTTAACACTGCAGTATAGACAGACCCGTATCAACCAACACATTTTTGAGGAACTTTCCGGCAATAGGTCTTGAACCCTGGATGCTGTTTTGACTCAAGCTTGAACCATCCAATCCCGTGGGGTTCTGGGACCCTGGGTCCGAGCCCTGGTTTAGCATGATTTGTGTGTAGGCAGAAGGGGGGTTATTTGTGAGCATGAGTTCAAACCCTGGGCTTACATTGCCGACTAGACACCCTCCCTTCAAAGACTGGGTCGTGGGCGTCACTGACGGTGGTTTTTAAAACTAGGTTTATTTAGCCTTTTCCTGGAGAGAAAGGGGTTTGGGTTTTCTTTTCCCCACCCTTCCGGTATTTTCTACCTTGGCAGTTACTTTTTCTTTGCAAAGTGCCTGTCACCTTCCTACAAGGAGCAATTGGGGGGACCGGGACCGTGTAGAAAGGAAGACAGAGCCAGATAGTTGCGAAGATCTAAGACAGCCAGGGACGGAGTGGGAGCTCCACAGCTCTCCGATAGAATCTCTGGCTCCTCCACAGGGAATATTGAGACGAAATGGCAATTGAATGTCCTACATGCGTTTGTACAAGTGCAGCCGCTTCAGGAGTGTCTCTCTCTCTCTTTTCTTTTTTTTTAAACTGGTCCTTAAGATCCAGAGGGATGGCTTGGAAATGGTCTCTGACTGTTCAAGGTCACCTGGGTTTCTACGAGGTCACCACTTAACCCTGCATCTCGTTGCAAGCGCTGAAGTCAGGGCATGTGCTGGTAAGCCAGGTAAATGCACTGAAGCAGGAGCTCTTTTGACAGACCGGCTGCTGCTAAGTGAGTCTGAGGCAGCTCCTGTTAGTCAGCACCACTGGGGAAAGCACTTGGCTTCTCTTAGCAAACATCCGTATGCTGAAGTGAAACCGTTTTAACCTTTCCCCCTGGGAGGGAGAGAGAGAAGAGCGAATGCAGGAGAGTCCTGAACTCCTCTCCTGGCAGTGGGACAAAGCTGCAAATGCTGCACTGCACCTTCGCTGAATGACTCCGGCGAGGCCGAGGCCCGTTAGACGGGGAAAGGAGCGCGGGGCCTGGAACCGCAGGCTAAGAGGCATCTGTCTGAATGGTTAGACTCCCCAGGGCTATCTGGCGCTGCAAGAACCGGGCCGTCTTTGATCTCAGAGGCAGTGCTAGGGCAGGAGTGTCTGTATTTAACCTGACCCTTGGGGCCCTCTAGGGTTAATGCACCAGTGCGCGTGTGATGGTGGATTGAAAATGACGCTCCCTGTGCTGCGTCCGGTGACTCTCATGTTGAAGTGTTCGAACCCTGGCGCTCCAGTGAGGGGCCACTGCCACCCCCACTGCCTACTGAGGTGCAGCTCTGGTCATGCCCACACTCCCAGTGCATTGCACACGGTAGCAGGGTGGTTTGGTCGGTTAGCAGGCCTAGTGGTCTGGGCTTCCGACTCCAGTCTTTCTATCAGTTCAAGATGTCCTGGCCCCCTGGAGAAGGTCCCAGCTGGACTGGTCTCTTTGCTGGTAACCCCTAGCTCTGCCCTCCTTGGGCCAGGAGTTGTAGCTCCGGGGTGGGTAGGGGGACCTGGGCCCTCCTTGGCACTGGGTCCCAGCCGAGGGCCCTGGAAGCACAGTGGGGCGAGAAGGCCTAAGTTCGGCCAGCCCCTTGCGCACCTTCCCCGGGCCACTTCTTACCACCCTCTGCACCTCAGTTTGGGGTGTGGTCAGAGTTGATGTAGAAGCCTTTCCTTCAACATCCCCGCAGTCTAGGGCCAATGCCTGCAGCCCTATTGCGCTTTTCCCACGGCTCTCCTTCCCTTCTGGGGACTGTCGGGTGGGCAGCTGGGGGACATTCACAGCTGGAACAGAACGATCCCAATGGGTCCCTGGGGGAAGCCCATCCCCATCTCATGACTCTATTTGGGGGCAGGGGCTGCTCCCTCTTCTTTGAGGGTAACAGAGTCAAACTCACCCCTCAGCCTCCTGCTCAGGAGGAGACCCAGGCACGGGGCAGTCTGGGGGAAGCTTGCTCCATTGCCACCTGCACTGTACCCGCTCTGTGGCTAAACAGAGGGATTTAGTCTCCAGGGCCATTGTTGTTAGTGTTATCATAGGGTCTAGGGTGGGTCTATACTGGGGACTTAGATTGCCATAGCGACAGCTCTCAGGGGTGTGAAAGATTCCCCCCCCCCCCGAGCGACCTAACCCCTGGTGTAGACAGCGCTAGGTTGATGGGAGAATTCTTCCATCAACCAAGCTTCTGCCTCTCAGGGAGGTGGATTAACTCCAGCGATGGGAGAACCCACCCCTCCTGCTGGCATAGGTAATGTCTGCACTGAAACTGCCATGGCAGCACAGCTGCGGCGCTTAAGTGTAGACATGTCCCTTGTCATGGGCCAGGACCCCATGATGCTCGGTACTGACCACAGACGATGCTCCTTGCCCCAAGGTGGCACTTTTAGATTGTAAGGTATGTGGGGCAGGGGCCATCTTTTGGGTCTGTTTGTACAGCACCTAACACCAGGGCCATCGCTAGGAATTCTAGGCCCTACTGTAATACACCTAATAAATTATGTACAGGCCCCAGTCCATGACTGAGGTTCCTAAATCGGGAGAAATACCTATCTCATAGAACTGGAAGGGACCTTGAAAGGTCATGGAGTCCAGCCCCCTGCCTTCACTAGGCAGGACCAAGTACTGATTTTGCCCCAGATCTCTAAGTGGCCCCCTCAAGGATTGAACTCACAACCCTGGGTTTAGCAGACCAATGCTCAAACTACTGAGCTATCCCTCCCCCCTAGGTGCTAGGGCATTACAAATAATCAGTAATAATAATAACCTCTCACTAGCATAAGCTGTGGAAGGAGTGTCTGGTCTGGATGTTGTGGACATAGTTCAACAGACGTGGCCAGCTTTCACATGGGCCTGCTCACTAGGAATCTCAATTGGTCTCTTCCCCCCCGCCCCTTTCCTCTTCATCAGTGAGAACAAAATCTCCCCAGCGCAGAGATACTGATGTTCAGTCATTATCTTTCAATCCGAAGGCAGTCGAGCTTCTCGGCTCAGCCTAGCAATGTGTGGCTTTGTGCTGTGCTGTGAATGTAAATGCTGGTGTCAGCGGTGGCATTGATGTGATGTCTAAATGTCTCTCTTTTGGGGAAGGGAGCGGAAGCCTTTTATTAGGCGTTGTTAAAAAGGGAAATCGGCAGCTCCGCGGATTTAATTCTGGCTTGCGCAGCAAATGAGGCAAAGAAACGAGCAAACAAACCAAGAGCTTGCTTAAAATTCAGGCTAGGCGACCAGGGACTTCATGGGATCAGGCCTAGCCTAGACTCTAACCTCTTGGCATCGCAGGGGAAATGCAGAACGTTTCAGGCTGATATAATAATAATATCTGGCTCTTCTCTAGTGCTTTTCATCAGTAGATCCTAAAGTACTTTACTAAGGATCAGAATCATCACCAACATGCATAGAGGGGGGTGAACCCACAAGTCTTGCTCTGCCACAGGAATGACAGTTTTCACAGTAGCTAATTTTGTTTCCTAGTGCTGGTGGGAGGTGCCAGATCAGAAGGCTCCGAGTTCTACACAGATGAATCATGGGTAGTCGAAGTGGGCGCTTTCCTTGCCATTGTACAAGGCACTGATGAGACCTCATCTAGAATACGTGCACAGTACTTGTCATCTATGCTCAAGGAAGGGGGACTTGCTACAGGATGGGGGGGGGGGGACTCTATCCTGGGAAGCAGGGACTCTGAAAAAGATTTGGGGGTCATGGTGGATAATCAGTTGAACATGAGCTTCCAGTGGGACTCTGTGGCCAAAAGGGGTAATGTGATCCTAGGATGTCTTAACAGGGGGTGGACTACGTCTGGAGGCTCCCTGCTGGAGGCCTCATGGTCCTGCCACACCCAGTCCCAGAAGAGGGCAGTAGAGAGGTCCTCCAAGCTGCCTAGAGTAGCTGTGTGGGAAGCAGCCAATCAGGGCGCAGCAAGCTAGTATAAGAAGAGCTGCAGGGCCCGACTGAGATCAGTTTCTGGCTAGACCTGAGGGAGCGTGGAGGGTGTGCCTGGTTGGCTGAGGGAGCTACAGGGCTTTGGACAGAGGCGTGCTGGCAGAGGTTGAGAGGAACGCGAGGGAGCTCTGGGTTGGCGGCTGGGACTTCACCAGGACAAGGTCCTGAGGTAAGGGTGAAGAATGTGTTGGAGCCACGGGAAAGCGGCCCAGGGAATCATAGCAGCAATGCAGCTTAGTTACAAGGACATGGCAGATGTTTAGGGTCCCTGGGCTGGGACCTGGAGTAGAGGGTGGGCCCGGGTATCCGCCACTGGGAAAGTGGCCTGGAGGGGGACTGAGAAGGGGAACTGAACTCTTTTAGTGGCCCAGCTAAAGAGCTGGGGCCAGAAAGGCCCAGAGAGGCGAAGAGCCTCCAGGGAGGGAGCCCTGGGCGACATGGTCCTAAACCAGGGCCAGGACTGTTTGAAGAGCAGGAACAGTTCGAGGCAGCCCGGATGGGGCTGAGAGACAGTTCGTACCAGGGTGCTGTGATAGGCCCTACTGGACTGATTGAGGGGTGAGCCCAGAGAGAGGGCTGCAGATCGAGGGACCTTACAGAGGGGGCTGAGATAGGCCTTCTGTTGGACTTGTATCCCAGAAAGGGTTTGGGGTTTTTTTTTTTTTTTTAAATCTCACATACAGACTGTGTGACACGGCCAAACGGCTGAGTCACTGAAGATTCACCACAAACCTGCAGAGAGAGTGCAGGCACATGCACTGAGACGGGGGAGCTCACCAGAGGTGAGTGCACCCCATTACTGGAGTGCTGTGTCTGGTTCTGGTGCCCACAATTAAAAAGGATGTTGATAAATTGGAGAGGATTCAGAGAAGAGCTGTGAGAATGATCAGAAAACCTGCCTTCTAGCCATAGACTCAAGGAACTCGATCTATTTAGCTTAACAAAGAGACGGTTAAGAGGTGACTTGATTAGTCTGAAAGCATCTACCTGGGGAACAAATATTTAATAATGGGCTTTTCAATCTAGCAGAGAAAGATCCAACACGCGCCAACGGCGGGAAGTTGAAACTGGACACATTCAGACTGGAAATAAAGGGTACATTTTTAACAGTGAGGGTAATTAACCATTGGAACAATTGACCAAGGGTTGTAGGGGATTCTCCATCACTGACCATTTTTAAACCAAGACTGGCTGTTTTTTCCCCAAAGCTCTGCTCTGGGAATTATTGTGGGGCAGGTCTCTGGCCTGTGCTCTACAGGAGGTCAGACTAGATGATCACAGTTGTCCCTTCTGGCCTTGAAAACTGAATCCATGAAAGATGAAATCCAACTGAAGGAGGTCCAAAGCAGGGCTACTGAGATGATCGGGGAATAGAGGCTTGTGAGCCTAGCAAACTGAAGGCTGAGAGGGCATGTGATTGCTCTCTCTAAATACATTGGGGGAGGGGGAATGTCAGGATGGGAGAAGAACTAGCGAAGCTAAAGGGCTATACTGGCACAAGAACCAATGGGGACTGACTGGCCATAAATACATCTGTGATGGGAAATGAGAAGAGAGGCTCTAGCCATCAGAAGAGGGAGGTTCTGGAGCAGCCTCCGGGGGCTAAACAACCAAACTCGTTTTTAATATGGAGCTTGGCAAGTTTGTGAACGGGATTATATGACGGAGTTGTTTATGATAGCAGGAGACTGGTCTCAATGTCCCTTGCCAACGTGCTATGTGGTGGGACTCCACCTAAGGGCTACCCGGGAGGTCTAATTAACAGAGTTCAAATGAAATGCCCAGGGGAATGAAGAGGAAAGCACAAACTAGCGATGAGAGGCAGAGTGATGTGGCTGGTAACTGCTGCATCTGCAGATGTTGTGTGAGTGTACGGATAAGAGAAAAGGAAGGTGGAGAATGGTATAATGGAAGATGATCTCAGAATGTGTTCCCCAAGCACACACAGTAATGAACACAAGGTCTGCCAAGGAGGCAGCGGAGCGACCAAGGAGATGGCAAAAGCAAGCTATGGCCCGAGGAGAGGGCGAGCGAGCCTGAAATGTACACTAATTCTAGAGCTAGTCCGAACATCGCATCTCTTTCCCTGTGGACAATTTCAGTGAAAATGGTTTTTGTTGAAAGGTTCAATGGAAACATTTGGATGTTTCAAAATGTTCAGAAACTGAAAATTTTCTGCCAAAAACTTTTCCAGATCTGAAAAATGTTTTGGCTTTTGATTTTTCTAATGAAAACCTACAAATTTAAGGAAGCAGACGCTCTCAGTGACAATCTTCATTTTGCCAAAACCTCCTTTTCCTAGTTATTTAAAAAAAAAAAGAGTTTTGACACAATTTTCATCTGGCCCTGACTAATTCCTCCCCTTCACTGTGAAGAACCGCTTTCAAAAGAGGCATCAATTGCCCAGGGGAAGGAGAAGTGCAGTCAAAAGCCAGGGTCATAGAAGGAGAAGCGATCAATAACTTATTGGACCGGTGGCAAAAAACATGCCAAAGGACCAGGTGAGCTGCATTCTGGAGGAAACGCGAGAGCAAAAGGCATAGCAAAAGGGAGGTTTCCAGGTGTATAAAACCTCCCTGGAAAACACTGGCTGGGGCGGGATGAAGAGACAGAGCAGTGAAAGGATTGAGAGACTGCCGAACTGATGCTCTCTGAAGTCCATGTTAATAAGTGCACAAACATAAATAAAGGTGACACCTATTGATTTCCCCCCCCGCAAACTGCATACAAGAGAATCTCTTTGCCAACCCTGAAATGTGGGGGGGCGGGGACCCGGCAGTTTGGCAGCACACAGCAACCGTTGTAACGGGGGTGACGAATGCTGTATCCAGCGGATACCGCAGGTGGGATTTTAAAAAGGCAGAATGAGTTACCCACGTTGGCATACATCCAGGACTCTGGGGCTCGGTTCTCTCCCTATTTTGAACAGAAATACCTTGCGGCCTTAATAGGCAGAGCCTCCGTTCTAGACGAAATCCAGAATCCCAGCATGCAGCAGGGCATGGGGCTTGGCACTGATTCACAGGGACAATGCCAAGATCGCTTCCTACAGCATCCCAGTTTTTTCTTAGCCCATAGTATTGGCCAATGCAGGATATTGGCAGGGAGTTCGGGATTTATGGAGACAGGGGGCAGCGGCTTACCACCATGCCTGACATAACGGGGGTAGCTCTTGAGGACAGAGACTAGGACAGAGCGGCATCGGCAGGGAAATTCTAGTAGCAGCCACACTGAGGCTAAAGACTTATCTGCACATGAACAGTAATTCGGATTAAGGTAGGGTGGGACTTTGGCGTGCAACAGCTATTCCTGCATAACTCCACGGGCGGACACTCTTACTCTGGAACCAGAGCGCCTTTTTCTGGGTTTGCTTAATACACCTTCAAAGTGGGTTAAGCTAAACAGGAACCAGGTCCTCCTTCTAGAGTAAGGGTGTTCACACTTGCCGTGGCTCTAGAAGTCAGTGTTCTGAGTGAGAAGGTCAAAGGTGCTGTTAAAACCTGCCGAAGGGCACATGGGAGGGAGCAGAGAAGGTGGAGGGGACAGAGAAAGAGGAACACCAAGGACGTGTTTATGTAGATAGTAAAGTCTTTGGGGTAGAGGATGTCTTTTTGTTCTCTGTTTGTACAGGACCTTGCACGGGGGGCTGCTACCTCAATACAAATAGTGAATAATAATAATTAATGGGAGGAAGTGTCTAATCCAGGTATACGTCCAGTTGAGATCTCATGTACTGCTCCAGACCTCATCTGGAATACTGTGTGCAGTTCTGGTCTCCCATGTTGAAGAAAGATGAATTCAAACTCTAACAGGTGCAGAGAAGGGCTGTGAGGATGATCCGAGGAATGGAAAACCTGCCTTACGAGAGGACACTCAAGGAGCTTGGCTTGTTTAGCCTAACCAAACGAAGGCAAAGGGAGATGTGTTCGCTCTCTCTAAGTACATCAGAGGGATAAATACCAGGGAGGGGGAGGAGTTATTTAAGTTAAGGGCCAATGTTGGCACGAGAACAAATGACTATAACCTGGCCATTAGCAAGTTTAGGCTTGAATTAGAGGAAGGTTTCTAACCATCAGAGGAGTGACGTACAGGAGTCTCCTCCCAAGAGGAGCAGTGGGGGCAGGGGTGCTGGAACAGTTTTTATAGTGGGGCAGGGGAGGGTGCTGAGAGCCATTGAACCAAACGGTAAACCCCGTACCTGATGGAAACCACGTCCCTCCCCGGGATGCGACAGCACCCCCTAGTTCCAGCACCTATGAGTGGGGGCTCAAAATCTAACTGGTTTCAGGACTGAGCTTCATAAGTTTATGGAGGGGATGGTATGATGGGACTGCCTACAATGGCATGTGGCCCATCGGCGACTGCTAGCAGCAAATATCTCCAACAGCCGGTGATGGGACGCTAGATGGGGACAGCTCCGAGTTACTACAGAGAATTCTTTCCCTGGTGTCCGGCTGGTGGGTCTCACCCACATGCTCAGGGTCAAACTGATCGCTATATTTGGGGTCAGGAAGGAATTTTCCTCTGGCAGAGACCCTGGGTTTGTCTTTTTTTTGCCACCTTCTTCAGCATGGGGCACGGGTCACTGGCAGGTTTAAACTAGTGTAAATGGTGGATTCTCTGTAACTTCAAGTCTTTAAATCTTGATTTGAGGACTTCAGTGACTCAGCCAGAGGTTAGGGGTCTATTGCAGGAGTGGGTGCGTGCAGGTCACAGAACCGCAATGTGCAGGAGGTCAGACTAGATGATCGTGCTGGACTCCTAAAGTCTGAGTCTATGAGATTGTGCCCAGGCATAGGTGCTGGAACTCAGGGTGGTTTCCATTACAGACGCTCCCCGATGTACACAAGCATTCCGTTCCGGAACGCCTGGTGTAACTCGAATTTTGCGTAAGTCGGAAAAGTATACTTGACCACTATGCAAAAAAACCAACAAAACAACAACAACAAAAAACTCTTACTAGCTTACGGAACTCTTTCCGTAAGTGCAGGTTTGCGTAAGTTGGGTTTGTGTAACCTGGGGAGTGTCTGTATCTTCAGGGTTTACAGTTTGGTTCAATGGCTCTCAGCACCCACACTATAAAAATTGTTCCAGCTGCCCTGTTCCCAGAGGAGCTTTCCATCTTCTCGGGGTTTTGTTCCGCTGTTGCTGTTTCTGTGTCAGTCCGCTCTCATCCAGTGCAAGGTCTAACCCCATCTTCCCCACCTCCCACTGGAAGCCTCTACCTCTCAGCAGGTAAAATAAATAATATTCTGAACCAATGGAGATGTATTCAACCTGGACTTAAAGCTGCTTCCTGCTGACTGCTCTGTGCTCCTGTTGGACTGCATGTGTTAAGCAGTTTGGGGCCTATCTACTTGGATAGGAGACTAGACTCCATTTCCCCCGGCCGACGTCGGGTGGTGGTAGATAGTCAGTGTTGGACCAGGGATGCTGACTATGAGAGAGAAAACCACAGTCCTTACCGCTTGTCTTTTAAAGCTCCTATGACATGTGTCACTAGCCCCAGCCTCCTGGTGACATGTGATTACATCCTGCCCACCTACCATTTCCCCTGTGCATTGTGTCCCAAACAGCTGCATATTATTACGGGACGCTGTTCTGCCACATTACACCCCAGAGGCAGCTGCACTTCAGCAACCGGTTAGTGACTTTTAGAGATGCGGCCTGGAAGATGCCGTGAGTTGGAAAAATGCCACGGCAATGGAAGATTATCGGGATTGTAATTCTGCTCACACCATGCAATCAGCTCCCTGTTTCTGGGGAGGGCACTTCTGTTCATCTCTGAATGTTTTAAGAGCCCGTATGGGGTTTTTCTCGGCAATAGCTTTCAAACCACAGAGCAGTTGCCGTGAGTAATTCTACGGAGTATTGTGTCTTACATGCCCCAAAGGCAGAGGGTTTTATAACATATATATATAAAAATAATGCAAATGCTGACTTCCCTCTTGTGGCAATGTCTGTGATTAAAGCTAATAAGGTTGTGACTGTACCATTTAGATTCCGTAGCATCTCCATTAGTCTGCCTGACACTTTGCCTTTGAATACATCCAGCCTCATTAGGTTGTGGGGACACCTTTGATTTCCCCGTGGCTGTGTACGCACAGCGGCTCGTATAACACTGATTGATGCCTGTGCTGAATCCTTCACGGGATGTTCCTAAGGCCGGATCGCTAATAAACCACAGATTGAAACGGGAGCTGCCAATGGCCGAAGGGAATTAGATTCGCATCTCTTGCCTCAGGTCGAAACAGCCACAAAAGGTTAAGGGGAACATTTTCAAAACTGCCTGCATGGCGGGAAGCTGGGTGAGGTGTTTTTTTTAAGCCAAAAATGTTTTCAGTGAAAAATGCAGATTTAGCGACACACGTTTTGCCATTCCGTGTCAGTTTGCCAGATTTTTTTTTTTAATTGTTTTTTTTAAACAGAGTTGAAACCTTTAATGTCGACATTTTGGAAACAAAATGTTTTGATTTTTTTCAGTTTGAAACAACTTTTCATTTTGAAAATTCCTTCTGTTTTTTTATTAAAAGATCAATTTAAAAAGGTTAAAAAATGCTCAAAATGGAAACCTGTTTCATTCAGCCCCAAATCAATGTTTTTGGGGTGCTGAAAATTTTGAAAAATTTCCTTTCCAGTTTGACACTAAATGTTTTTTTTCAGAATTGCCAGCACACCAAAGAATCTGTTCTTTTCACAGCTCTATTTAGGAATCCGAAGCCCAGATCAATGGGAACTAGGCACCGTAATACCTTTTTGAGGCCTAAATCCCTATTTTCAAAATTTTTTCTTGCCATTTTTTTCCTGATGAAAAACAATTGATTTTCCAAGAAACAAAAACTTTCATGAGCAATTTAACTTTCCATTGATATTTTTGATGTTTCAACAAAATGAACGGAAATGAAAAAAAATGCATGTTTCTGTTTTCCCTGTGGGCAATACTTAATATTTTTCGATCAACTCTAAGACAGAGCCATCTGCCTCAGTGAGTAAGCAGAACCCACTTGACCCCTCCCTAGCTAACGAGGTGGGATATTTCAGGCAAACAGTGCCAGATAGTTCCCTGCATTTCTGAATATTTGTCTGTGTAGGTTTTAAATATTTGTAACTGCACTGAGAGCTGCTAGGAACAGGAGCCAGAAAGCAATCTCATTGAACTCAGTCAGATCAATACTATGAACACATGCATTCCAGTCTGAGCAATCCTGGGCCATACGTGTAGGTATGGCCCATATAGCTCTAGGGACCCATCTTTTTGTTCCATGCTCATACAGTGCTGACCACAATGGGGTCCTTGAGCCATGCCTGGGGCTCTTGGGCAAACCCACAGTACGAGGATTGATTTGTAGTTACGCCATTACTCTGTCCAGCCTAACCTGCATCCATCCCCTGCAGGCTGTTCTTTGCCAGCAGTTATAACCCCTGGCCCAGGTGCGATGGATGCGGCTATAGGCGCTTCGTTAATGCTATGCAGTCACACTGCAAAGACTAATGTCGTTGGTGACCTTCTACTTCAAGCGAATTGCAGAGCAGCAGCAGGAAAGCAAGTGTTGCTGTGGATGGGCTGATGAGATGCTGCTCCGTTCATTAAGACATTTTAACGATGAAGCGCCAAGGGGATTTGTCATCACCCCTCTGAGATTTGATGGATCATAGGACTCTGATTTCCAGGCATCACACCCGGGGCAGCCCTACTGATGCGTTGGAAACTGCCCGGGGTAGGGATGGGAATGAATGAAGCAGACAAGGGGGGGGGGGGGAAAAAGGATCATCTTACCTCTGCATTCAGACAAACCAGTGAAGGATGAGAGCAGCCAAATACCCTCTTCTTCCTAGTTCTCTAGCAATTACCCAGCCACCACCTCTTGGTGCACCAATAATGAACCACGGATCTCACAGCACGTTACAAATATTCATGAAATAAGCCAGGGGAGGTGGGTTGGTTTATTAATTATTTTTATTATCCTAAGGTTACGATGGGTAAACTGAGGCACGGGGCGGATGAGTTTCTTGCCCACGGTTAACAGGAGAGTTGGAATAGACCCCAGGAGTCCTGCCCCCTAGCAGGCCAAGGCTGCTTCTGCTGGTTTCTGTCACCAATAAAGCGCCAGCTGCTAAGTGGGCCCAACAAAGCGGCTCTAATTGCCCGTTCAGTGACTGGAGCAGCTTGGGAGTAGCTCGGCTTGACATTCCCACCCACATGGCATGTTTAGCACCAGGCTGTGACACCCTCTTGGGAAGAAAAGGCCTGTGCGGTGAGCGTGAACAGTCAGCTCAGCTTTCAGGGGCTGGAGGCGATCAGATAATGGAGGAGCTCAGGGGCGAGAGGGGCTGGTATTAGCGAGTCCCTGCGAAAGGCAGGTAAGCAAGGAGCACCTGCCTATCTCTGGTGGGAGCCGGGCTGTGGTTGCTGTCAGAGACAGCACAGCGGGCTGTCAACAACCTGCAATCTTCTTAGCGGAGCCTGCCAAACCAATCCGCGGCTGCCTCCTCAGTGGAGTGCAGAGCCCTGGGATGGCCATGAAGTCTGGTGTGACATTGTCTGTCTTTGGCTACAGCCGCAGGCGGGATCCTCTTGTTGGCCCCAAGGTGCGGCAGCTGGCTTCATGTAGACCCTGGCCCATTCCAAAGTGCTTCAGAAGGGCCCAGGAGTGGTGTCGCAAATCAAAGCTGGGTACACACATGGTCAGGTCACTTATAAGAGTCTGGTCTGACATCAGAAACCATTCTTCACACCACCTCGACGATCCAGAGAAATCTGGGCAGGGCAAGTGGGCCCACAACGGGTGCCTGGACAGCAAGCTCGCTTTTGGGTGGTCGAAGAGGTCTGTGTACCGCAGTGGGCTCAGGTTTGCCCTGATCTTCTCAACCATTCTGATTGTAGCATCCTCACGACGGACGTGTGGAGGAAAGATGTTGCTTAGCATGGGGCGCCATGGTACTGGGGTGGGTCAAATCATCCCACTTACAGTGAGCATGGTTGAGTATAGCTGTGCGTCAGATTGCTTGACGTGAGCCGAATGGAGCCAGACTGGTGCACAATATTCTCTGCAGGGTAACGGAGGGCTAAGCCACATGATTAGAGTGTTGGAGCATTTGCTCCCCATGAAGTCCTCCCAGTTTGCTTAGAAGGTTGTTACACATCCTCAGCTTAGCCCCGGCTTTCCTCAGCTGGTTAAGACATGTGAGAGATCTCTCTAGGGTTACTCTGAGGTAGACTGGGTGGGATTCCAGTTTCAAGTGACGACCACTGAGGAAAAATTTCAGTTCTTGATCTGCTCTGGCATTGTAAAGATGGAAGACACTCAGAACTGTCTTGGTCACACTTGGTTGTAATTGCCACCGGCTCCAGTATTCGACCATCTTGATCAAGTCTGCCCTGACGGTGTCTGGGAACGATGTGGTTGGACACCTTAGCACATGTCACCCGCATATGTGAACTTGCAGGAGTGGCTGAGCGGAACTTTCCTTCCCTTTCCTAATGTTCTGGTCACTTTTTTGACTGCTGCTGCACATTGAGTGGATGTTTTTCAGAGAATTATCCACAATGGCGCCCAGATCTCTTTCTTGAGTGGTAACAGCTAATTTAGACCCCATCATTTTATATGGATAATTGGGGATTGTTTTCCAATGTGCATTACTTTGCATTGTCAACACTGAATGTCAGCTGCCATTTTGTGGCCCCAACACCCAGTTTTGTGAGATCGCTTTGTAACGCTTCAGAGTCAGCTTTGGACTTAATTATCCTGAGCAACTTAGTATCCTCTGCAAACTTTGCCACCTCACTGTTTACTTTTTCCAGATCATTTATGAATAAGTTGAACAGGACTGGTCCCAGAACAGATCCCTGGGGGACACTGGTATTTACCTCTCTCCATTCTGAAAACTGACCATTTATTCCTACCTTTGTTTCCTGTCCATGAGAGGACCTTCCCTCTTATCCCATGACTGCTTAGTTTGCTTAAGAGCCTTTGGTGAGGGACCTTGTCCAAGGCTTTCTGAAAGTCCAAGTACACTTTATCCATCATATATCACCTTTGATCCCAAACTAGCTCGACAGGGACCCCTGTGGTCAGGAAAGGAATTGCTGCTGAGCGCCAATGGAGCCCTGCAAAAGGAGGGAACCTAGGACTTGAGACCAGAAGTTGGGTGTGGGGAAGAGAAGCACCAATAAAGCACTGAATTCACATTGGAGCAGAACTAAACAACCCCCCGTCCACAAATCTGTTGATCTGACTCATCCACTAGCCAATTGTTTCCTAGAGATTATTTATTGCAAGGCAGACCTATAACTCCTAGTTCTTTCTGTTTGATCTAGGCGCTATTGACTCACTGGCTTCAATCAAAGGGATTTGTCAGAGCTCCCTGTGTGCCTACCTGAGCCTATGCTCTCCATCTTCTGCTACAATGGGATTTGCCTTCTCTTCCCCCCCACCATCTCTCTTCTGCTCCCTCAGAGCCTCAGCAAAATCACCCCTTCCATAGCTCGTCCCCATGCAATCTGTCTGTCCGCGCCAAGGCTTTGATACTCAGGAAAATTACTGAGGTGACTGTCCCGTCTATTGTAACCAGCTTGGAATGACTCCCCGGGGGCCTGACTTGTATCTGTAGGGGGTGGGGTGTGAACCTCTCTCCAGCAGGAGAGGTGCAATGAACCACAGCTGCATACAGAGAGACGCCACGGTGTAGTGGGGATCCCACCTGCGGCTCTCCAAAGACTGGCCTCACTTCAGTTACAGAGCCAGACTTGGCAGCGGTAGGCAGTAGGTTGTTATAGTCAGTGGGGTTAGCCGCTAGCAGGCCCACCTGCACTAAGCCAGCATGTGGCACCAGTGTCCCACATGTGCCCCACACCCCATTGGCCCCTGGGTTACCGAGGAAGCCAATCAGCATCAAAAGATGGTGATTTTTTTGTGACGGGGACAGATCTCCACTAGGAATTGGGTCGCTCCCATGAGGTAGTTCCACTTGAGCCTCCTAACTGCCATGTCTCTTGCTTGCTTCTTGCTCTGGGCTGGATTTGAACCGGTGACCTAGAAGCAAAAGGCTCTGTAGCCCAGGCTTTGGGCTATGTTCATAGAGCACGCTGCCTTTTGTGGGTTTGCGTCTCACGCTCCCTGATCTCAGGAGACTGGTGTGAGATGCCCACCCCCCGCCTGGAGGCACTGTCTGTAGAGTGACCCTTGAGACACTGAGGCCATTCAAACCCAGGGAGTGAACACCAGCATCCTGGCCAGATCCCGACTCGGGCTGTTCGGAAGACAGGACTGGATCAGGTCCATGTGATCCAGCATCTGGTTCCGACAGTGGCCAGCCCCTGATGCTACAGAGCAAGGTGCAAGAAACGCCCTGATGGAAACTAATGGAATAACTTGCTCTTAGGGGAAGTTCCTTCCTAACCCGAGGCAATTAGACACGGATCCTCAAAGGTATTTAGGTGCCTGATGTAGGTGTCTAAACACCTTTGAGGATCTGGCCCTCAGTGGCTGCCTTATGCCCCAAAGCAGGAGGGTTAATAGAGACATAGGGTTGCCACCTCTGAGATGGAGAAAAACTGGCCACTGGCCACCCCCTACCAACTAAAAGGGTCCGAGGGTTGACCCAGCTGATGAACCTCAGCTCTGTCCTGCTTCCAGAGCCCTCGAGGGAACCCCACTACTGTCCCCTTCCAGGAGCCCCAGCTTCCCCCGCCCCACTGCTTATCCCTTCCTGCTGGCAGGCCGCAGGCCCATCCTGGGCTCTGACACGGAGAGGAGCTGCCAGGGTTGTACAGGTCAGGGCCCAGCACGCAGACTCAGGTGCCGGCTGTGCGCCCAGCCAGGTCACCTGTATGGCTGGTAGTTACAAGATCACTGCATGCACGGCCGTGCCTGTGCACAGCAAAAAAACCAAACCAACCCCAGCACGTTACATCTTTTCATCAGCAAGGGGTACAAAAACTGGCCCGGCTGCTTCAAAACCAGCCAGGTGGCAACTCTAGCATCTGCAATGCGGAGCAGAATTATGCCTGTAGATGTTGAACTTTACAGGTCCCCGTGGTTGCCATGTACAGATCTACGCCTGCATGTACAATGAGCCGGGCAACCTTGAAACACTCCCGGTGCCGGAGCCGCGTTCGTCGTGGGATGTAATGAGACAACCCCAGGCTTGCGGCGAGGACACTAATTGCAACAAAAGCACTTAGCAAAGGCTAACAGCTCTGCGAGAGGAGCTGTAGATCTGAGTGTCAGGTTGGGTAATTAGCTCCCGATTACATGGCCCAGGTAGGAGATTAGTTTCTTATTAATGCAATTAATGCCGCAGCGCTAGTTTAAGTATTTAATTGGCTGACGAGGAAGCAGCCGCTCCAGGCAGGTGCGGCTCAGCTGCCGTGCTGGAAGAGCGGGGGGTCCGGAGTGGGGAGGAGAAGGCAGGGGAATCATTAGATTCACCCCTTTCTCTTTTAGCAGAGGCGAGACTCTCTCTCCCCATCCTCTAGGTAGATGAGCGCACTGGACCACATTCTGGTTGCCGGGGGAAGTGCCGTCACTCCACTGAAGTGAGGGGGACCCCCCCCCCCAACTCCCAGCTCTTTCAGAGGCTCTTGTGGACCCTGGACCAAACATCCCCAAAGGTTGGGGGATCTTTGCAACTGGATCCTGGCTTTGTGCTTTCTGTGTCTCCTCAGATCCTGGCCCTCGCTCCTGCCCCGCACTGGGGTGGTACCAAGCTGCCCTGCCCCAGCAGGAGTGCTGGGGGCGCAGTGCCTCCTAGCATGCCCAAGCGGGAAGGAAGGGCCAGGTTTTTAAAGGCATTTAGGCACCTAACTCCTATGGGAACCAATGGGAGTTAGGTGCCTACATCCCTTTAAAAACATGGCCCACAGTGCCTGCCTGCTGTGCAATTCCTTAGGGCAGCTGGCTGCCTGCTTTGCTGGTCATTGGAGAGGAGGGTTAAGGGCCAAGACCTCACGTCCTTCTTGGTGGTGGTGGTGGGGAGGAGGCGGGGGGGTTGGGCCCCCGGAGGCCTCAGCAGGGGCTCTTGCCTGTGTGTGTGGAAGGGGATCAAGTCCCGGCTTGTACACTGGCCAGAGCCACTGCTGGTTTTTGCTGAGCAGATTGGCCCTGAGCATAGGTGCTGGAACTAGGGGGGGCTGCAGCACCCCCTGGCTTGAAGCCGTTTCCATTATGTGCAGGGTTTACGGTTTGGTTCAATGGCTCTCAGCGCCCCCCACTATACACATTGTTCCAGCGCCCTGGCCCTGAGCCAGGAACGGCCCCGTTTCTGCTCTGCTCAGGAGCCCTCGCCTGTCTCTGCTGTGCTGGAGGCTGAGGTTTAGGATGCTCTCCCAGGGCCATCTCCATAGCATTGGCTTTCTGCTGCTCACCCTGGCCTTAAATCACCTCGCCGGGAGGGTGAGTAACTATGTACAAGCGTGGGCGCTGTCCCCGCTGCCTCGGACGCTGCCCTGCCCCCTTAACGATGGCAGAACCCTGCCGGGTTTGCAAGCTCGGGACGTGCTGTCCTTTCCCTTTGGCACCTTGGCTCTGCAGCGGCCCTCTCCGTGCCCTGTGACCGGCAGCGCAAGGCATATCTGTGGGCGCACGGGGGCAGGAAGCGGAGGGGTGAGGTGCAGAAGTGGGGTGGCTGCATTTCTGGGGTGAGTGTGGGGATAGGGGTCAGGGAGGGTGGGCAGGGCAGGGTACTGAGCTGTATGTGCGCTAGGTAGGGGGGTGTAACAAGGTTGGGACTCACCACCGCAGCACCTCCTACTGGTTATGCCGGGAATTAGCTCAGTCCAGTGGAGCGCCCTCTCTCGGTGGTGTCCCGCCCATTGTCTCGCCCTTGGTTGGCTTCTGAGCCCATGTCGCTCACCAACTCGCGGCGTCCTCTTCCGGACCACTGCCCTCCGGCAGTGCCCTTCAGTCCATCCACACCCCCTTCCGGGGAGGGGTGATAAGCAGTCCTACATTCCAGCCACCATGTCCAACCACACACCCCAAAGTCTAATCCCTCCTGTCAGGGATCTGGCGTGGTCTATAATGGCCGCTCCCTACAGCCAATGGCTGGGTGTACTGCAAGGGGGGGGCTCCAGGGACCCTCTGGTGGCAGTCTTGCTGTCCTCCTTCTCTCCCCTCGTCTGTCCACTTCCCTGGGCCGCTTCCCCTACAGCCCCTTGCACCGGCTAGGCCCTTCTCTTCACGGCCTGCAGCCTGGCAGGCCTCAGGCTAGAGCTCCTCTCTGCTCCCCGAGCCTGGCCAGCACTGCACTGTCCACAGTGCTAGTCTCCCTGCTCTGGAGACAGACCTTCCCCTGTGGAAGGCCTGGGACAGACTGACTGCTCTCTTCCTGAGCAGCCTTTTTATAGGGCTGAGCCTGGCCCTGACTGGCTGTCTCCAACCTGGGCCCTGATTGGCTCCCAATAAGCCCTTCTCCCATTGGCTGTGCCTCTGCAGGCCCACTGGCCTGCCGCAGCCCATACTCTCAGGCAGGGCCGGCTTTAGGAACTGCGGGGCCCAATTCGAACATTTTTGGCGGGGCCCCGGCAGGGATGACTAACAAAAAAAAACTCATGTAAAAAAAAGCCTTTCATTTCTTCCATGTATTATTTCCTTTCATAACTATATAAATAATACAATTATATATTATGTACATTGCATCATATATGCTGTTGATCGGTTATTAATGAGCTCCATTTCACATGTGTGGGTCCCCGCCACTCCCTGGGGGTGTCTAGGGTGACCAGATGTCCCGATTTTATAGGGACAGTCCCGATTTTTGGGTCTTTTTCTTATATAGGATCCTATTACCCCCCCCCCACCCTCATCCCAATTTTTCACACTTGCTGTCTGGTCACCCTAGCTGGTGTGCACATGTGTGGGTCCCAGCTGCTCCCTGCCCCCCTCATTGAAGCAGGTGTGCAGGGTTACTGCCCTGGGAACTGCAGGGCACCAGTGGACATGGGGCTGGCTGGAGGCAGGGCAGGGGCTGACTGGAGGTAGGGGCTGGCTGCAGGCAGGGCAAGGGGTGCGGGGCTGGCTGGAGACGGGGGTATGGGGCGGGCTGGCTGGCTTCAGGCAGGGCCACAGGGGGGTGCGGCAGGGGTGGGCTGGAGACAGGGCAGAGGATGCAGCAAGGGTTGGCTGTGGGCAGGGGGTGAGGCAGGGGCTGGCTGTGGGCAGGGGGTGCAGGGCTGGCTGCAGGCAGGGCAGGGGGGGCGGGGTTGGTGCGGGCAGGGCAGGGGGTGCAGGGCTGGTGCAGGCAGGACAGGGGGTGCGGGGC